>NW_006159990.1:2787003-2813032 GCF_000334495.1 Tupaia belangeri chinensis | reverse complement strand
GTCTGTGCGCAAAAAAAACTCTCCTCAAAAAAAAAAAAAAAAAAAAAAGATGTAAAAATGGAGGGCCACCAGGTTGCATAGTAGTTAAGGTGTTAAGGCACTGGATTCCCATGTGGCTGACTGAGATTTGAATCCCGAACCTGGCAGTTTGAAACTCATGCTGGGTGCATGTATGTGAGTGCCCCAAATCCCTAATGGAAAATGAAGAAGGCACTGCAGTGTGGCCATCCCCCTAGGGGTGACTTCTCAGTTTCTCCCTTTCTGACTCTCTGGCAAGCCCAAGCACCCTATGGCAAAAATATCTCTTAAAAAAAAAAAAAAAAGGTATAAACACTCCAGACAAATCATATTAAATCATTATCTATTAAAACATGCTAGTATTATTTGTCATTAATTTTTTGCATTTTACTATTTTAGCCTCAAAGCCCTGACACTACCTACACAGCATGAAGTGGAAAATATTAGCCACTTAATGAATGATGTATTTGGGAAACTACTGAACATCACGTAGCTTCCCTGTTCAATCCACTTAGACAACCCTTTGATCTTTTCACGTTTTAGGGATAAAGGTGAAAATTCTAAAGTTCTCCTAAAATATTGGCATTCTCTCCCACAGTAGAAAATATATTCATTTGATCACAAGGATGGAAGTAGTTAATTATCAGAAGTGCTGGCACACTCTGCCAGGGTGCAAAATCTAGTACGCAAGCAGAAATTTGTGGGGAGGGGGGACATCAAGAAATGGCTAGTCACTAGGGATTACCTGGGATGTCTTTGGGAGATTATCTTATCTTTCTTTTGTGGAGGGCTTAAGCTGATGTGGCCATACTTTATTGCTACATTTTTCCAACTACGATCTAAGGATTAGGATTTACTTTAAAAATTAAAAAAGACTAATGCTATTACACCCACAAATGACTTTCAATTCATAGTACTCCTTAACAAAAATGATATAGAGTCTACTGCATTTTTAACTATAATAAAACTAAGTGAAATAATTATGCTTTAGCTGACTCTTACAATATGGGTACAATTTTAATTTAAGTATAATATCTTTAATTTAGCCAATTTTACTTAGCTCAAAAGCAGTGTAATGACTTTAAATGAGAAACTAAATTCAAGTTTTCAAAACTTTTCGTAACAGATGAGAAACATTTAATCAAAAAGTTCTATGATATTGGATGTATTTTTCTGAGGTTAATATTGTAGGCAATTAAGAAAGAATCATTCAAAATGCCTTTTTTTGCATTTTCCCTATCAGAAAAAGGGTCAAAAATAACAATAAGAAAGAAAAATTTAGATTCATTTTGCTTCAGATCATTTTCTCATTTGTGAATTTTAAATCATTTTGGCTAAAGTTGAGCCTCAATTGAAAAAAATAAGCTAAAAATATTATTCAGAATTAATGTGTATTTAAAGAGAAAACTTAAGTTTACAAATCTAAATGTTAAATAATGGAATTAGCATTGACCATTTGTTCCTTCCAAAGTAAATTTCCTGATAGAAAGTACTATAGATTAGGAACAATATTATCACGAGGTCTCTGTTCGCAGAAGCGAAACAGTACATTGTCTGTAAAAGTGAGTTTTCCCATTCCATAGTTATAATGTGGCTCAGGTGTGAATGCGTAGCTTAATCATGTGAAAACATAGTTCAATTGTGAATCAATCTCTAGCTGAGCCTGCTCAGAGAGATATCAGAGTGAAAGCTGTTCATGACATGCTTTCTCTTGATGGCCTAAAATGGAAAAGAAAAAAATAGTGGATAGTTCTTATCTTCATTCCTATCACTGACTTCCATATTACATTCCTAAAAAAGTTATGATAAAGCCAGAAACAACTCTCAGAAAATTAAGGGAAGATTTATACTGTCCTCTAATATTTTCTGTGCAGCTGCTCTTTAACTGCCTGCTCTAAGCCTTAGCAGCTCAATAATGAAATTCACTGGAGAATATCAGACCATGTTTCTGCCTTTTGTGAACCATCCTCGGGGAGATCTTTCTCAAATTTAAAATCCTTTGAAGAATGAATAATGACCAAACCCTGGGAAGAGAATTAAAAGATGTTCCTTCAACTAACCTTCTCTTCTGCCCTTAATCCAAGTAGAGTAACATCAGACTCATGAATGCACCAAGATTTTAAAAGGCATTTACCCCATTACCACTTAAATTCCAAAATTTTCCATTCTGAGAACATAGAGGATTTATTGTGCCTTTCATCAAATAAGGGTATGTTCTCTTTGTACAAGGGAAATTGAAAAAATTGTGGAAAAGCAATAAAAGTATGAGTTTATTTTGGTGGAGAAACTTTTAAAATTCATGCATAGTTTTTTCAGAATACACATTGTCACAAACTTTTTTAGTACTCTTTTATGTCATCTATTCTTAAAACCTTATCTACTGGGTGTCAGCAGGTGGCATGTTAGTTAAGGTGCTGGACTCCCATGTGGCCTGTTTTTGTTTGCCCCAGATATGGTGGCTTGCTTTCTCACTTTCCCTCTCTTGCTTGCTCTCTCTCTGGTCAAATTTAAAAACATGGAATGGGGATCAGCAGTTGGCATAATGGCTATGTTGCTGGACTCCCGTGTAGTCAACAATGGTTCGAGTCCTGGACCTCGTGGCTTAAACTCTAGCTAGGTGCGTGTGCGTGTGAGCCCAAGATCTCGAGAGAAGAGTAGAGGAGAAGGGATTGTGGGATGGCCACCCCCCCAGGGGTGATTTCTCACTTTCTGTCTCCCTGTCTCTCTCTGTCTTTCTGGTGAGCACACATGCCCTATAGCAAAAAACTCTCAAAAACCAAAAAACAATAACAAATAAATTAAATGGGACAGAAGATGTCATAATGGTTATATCACTGGACTCCCACTTCGCAAACTGCAGTTCAAATCCTGGACCCAGCACCTTGAAACTCATGCCAAATGCATATGTGTGCATGCCCAAAATCCAAAGAGAAGAACAGATTAGAAGGGATTGCAGTTTTCTCATTCCCTCTAGGGGATGATTTCTCCCTTCCTGTTTCTCTCTCTTTCTCGTGAGTGACACACCCTACAGCAAAAATATGTCTTAAAAACAAACAAACCTAATAATGATGAATAAAATTAAATAAAATCATTTTTAAATTAAAAAACTTCATCTATCTGCTCCTTACAACCCAGAGCATAATAGATACTCAGTACATTTTAATAGGTAACAAAAAAGGAATGAATTTAAATAATTTCTCTCCATTTTATAACTATTTCTATGAATGTGGATTTTTAGTAGTCATGCATTTATTTGTCATGTCCAACACAAAAACTTTAAAACCTTGATTTGTTTATTTCTATATCATCACCATCACTATCACTATTTCTGATTCATCATAATAATGCATTAATGTTTGGGAAATGAAGAAGTAAGTAATCAATGTATCTATTATAAAGTATACTCATAAACACATGATAAAAGTGTATAAAGCAGACTATTCTTAATGAACACAGAACTGTATATTTTTTATTCTGTAACAAGTATTACTAACCACAAACTTAATCACTTAAAACAAGAGATATTTACTATCTCACAAGATTCTGTGATACCAGTCTAGAAACAGCTTAGCTGTGTAGGTTGACTATCAGTTAGAGACTTTTCTCTCTATGCCTAGACAACTTGTGGCAGTTCTTTGCCAAAAGGTCTGCTCTCGAATTCTTATGGGCAATCTAAAAACATGACATCTTATTTATTTTATAGTTATAAAGGGAGTTTCAATCTTCAGAAAGGGCCCAATACCTATTTTAAAAACTTTCTTTAAATCAGGTCCACTGAAAATAATTTTCCTTTTCATAGATCTTGGAGTCATCTCAGTTATCTGCCTACCACAAACTGTGAACAAGGAAGGTAAAGTTTGAGTAGATAGAAAATGACACTCTGTCATATGTGTTCTAGTGCTTCCTCCAGGTTTTGATAGATTTCTACCTCTCTGCTAATCCCTCTTTGAATTTAGTTAGGTACACTCTTGTGTTTTAACCTTGGCAATGAACTAAAAGAGTAAATGCATGTCTTTTCTATGAGGAACTTTAAGAACCAGCAAAAAATTCACCACCACACTCCTTTCTTTTTTCCTCTGTGATTGTGAAATCTTGTGTTGTGATGAAGCCTCTGTAAGCCTAGGTCTTAAAAGATTATGAGTCAAGTCCTTCTTCCAGCAAGCATAAGAAATACTGCAGGAGAAAAAACATTCGTCACGTTAAATTACTGAATTCTGGGGGATACTCATTACTGCAAGACGATGTTGCCAGTTCTGAAGCACATGTAGACCATTCAGAGTTTATGTGTTAAGGTCATCTTAGTCACTTGGGGCTACAACAAAATAGAATATCATCCCAAAGGCTAAGGAAGTAGTACTAAGAATAGCCAGAGAAAAGAAAAAAAAAAAAAAGAAGTAAAAACAGATTCTACCAGAGAAGGGAGAAAAGTATTGGAAGATAATGTTGAATAAGCATCACATTATAAGGGATAAAGGAGGGAATGCAAAAAGTATGTGGAGGTAGTTGAGGATGTCATTAATGTGAGATTATGGGTGAGGGGAGTCACTTGAAGACAGCAATACAAGATAGATCAGTTCAAAGGAAAAGATGGAGACATTCATGTTGTTTTCTACCATCATAATTCAATCTTTAACACTTTGTTTCTCCCCAAAACTGGGTTTATAAAATATGTCAGTAGGCCAATAGGTGGTATATTAGTTAAGGCATCAGATTCCCATATGGTTAACTACAGTTTGAGTCCCAGAGCTGGCAGCTTGAAATTAACACTAAACACCTGCATGCATGCCCAAAATCCCAGGAGGAGGACAGAGGAGAAGGGATTGCAGCCTGGCCATCCCTCTGAGGGCTGATTTCTCACTTTCCCACTCACTATCTTTCTCTGTCTCCAGTGAGCCCATGCACCTTATGTCAAAAACCTGAAACAAAAATTTGTCAAATTATGTTCCTATTCAATTATGTCTGTAAGAATGTGGTAAAAAAATATGTGATATGATTCTTATCATTCTTCTAGAACTCTAAGGTGAGAAAGAAGCTGTTGTCTACCTATGATTACCTAAAAAAAAAAATTATAAAACAACAACAGCAGCAAAGTAAATGGCTTAGATGTCATTTGTCAAAGACTGTAGTGGATAAACATTGTTTACTTCAAAAAACAATAGTTTTGCTTATCTTCAATGCAGTCATTAAATGGAATCATAGCAGTATACATTACCACTATGTGAAAGAATTGTGAACAGAAGTTTAGAAGAGTCAAAGACTGGACCTTGAATTATCATTACTAAAATAAATTATCTTATATGAATTAAATAATTGGCATGCTGTCATGCACTTTTTTATTCTCTGTACAATGGTAGAGATGTTATTATTTGACCTGAGATTCCCTTTCATATGTGAAATTCTGAAGTTCTCCATATAAAGTAGTTCCACATAGAAAGTTTTAGATTAGTAAGTAAATGGAATCTGAAAAAAAAAGAAGCATCTTCACTTTACTTTTAACTTTTTTAAAAAAAACTTTATTTTGTCCATAAGTAAGAGAGACAGAGACAGCACTCGCAGTTGCATCTTGAAGTCACAATCGACCCCCTGTCTCCGCTAACCCTGGATTATGGTTGCACCATGCTCAACATATTCAGGGAGGTCTCCGGATATGAACTCTGAATATTTCCATGTGGGTCAATCTGACAGAGCATCATGTGTTACCACTGTGTAATTGGCCCCCAACCTTTAACTTTAATTACTCTTTGTTCTTAAATTTACTTAATATGGCTTACACAAGCCTCCTAGAGTCTTCAGAGATTTTATCTTCCCATATGTCATATGAATCAAAATCCTCTATGGTTAGCAAATTTAAAGGTCAATACTATTATGTATAATAAAACCTTGGCTGACAGCTACATACAGCTTATTACTCATCTATGTACTGACAAGGAAAACCACAAACCTATTCATCAACACCCATAATGAGAAAGTAGAAAGGCATTAGAACTATGTGGGCAACACCCAACAACAAAGTTCCTACAAGACTTTCTGTATGTTGTCAAAATATTTCTCTCCCTCTCCTCTTCCCAGAATTTATATTTGAATCCTATCAAACTCTTTGATTTCCATTCATTTTTGTTAATTATGTGCTTTAGAAATCATGTGGTGAAGTATGGTCATCATTCGTCTCAAACTCCTAACTATGGTTATCAAGAACTTTTGCTTTTACAGCAAGATAGGACTGGGAAAGAGAGAGACATGTTTTTTGTATGTGATTATGGTGCAGTTATAAATCTACATGGCTGCACTTCGTGGTAGTTGATCTGAGAATATCACATGGCCTATACTCTGGACTCCAGGAAAGAACCAAGCTGCTTAGGCTTCCCAATGACTAGCTAAAATCCCTTTTTCTGACTGGTCTTACCTCAAATAAAGTTTATTCAAAGTTTATTCTGAGATATTACATCCAAGTCTTGAATGATTAATTTCAAAATACAACACCTTAGAAGAGCCCCTTATATAGAACTTTCCTTTACTCTTCTTTCTCCCTTCTGCTGAATATTTTGTTTACTTTGGGAAATTTTTTCTTTATACGGAAGAATCCTGTTGCAAAATAATTTGCTATTGAATAACTTATTTTTCTAGCATCTATAAATCTTAAAATCTAAAATCTAATTTTTTACAGTAAACCAAAAATTTACATGGCCACGGTTTTCTTTTTCTATTTGATATTATTTTTTTAAAAAAAACGTATGACTTTTGGGACCAGCAGGTGGTGTGGTTGCCATGGTTTTCTTTTTCTATTTGATATTATTTTTTAAAAAAAAAGTATGACTTTTGGGACCAGCAGGTGGTGTGGTGGTTAAGGTGCTGGGCTCCCACATCCTGGATCTGGTCGCTTGCTTTCTGAGTCTCCCTCTCTTTCTGTCTGGTTGTGGACAGTGGTATACAGTGGAATTCACAATTACATCAATGCTTGATTTTTTTTTTGGAGAGGTTTTCGCTATAGGGCGAGTGCGCTTGCCAGACAGACAGAGAGAGACATAGAAACAGAAATCACCCCCCCCCCGGGGGAATGGTTACGCCACAATCCCTTCTCCTCCATTCTCCTCTCGGGATCTTGGGCACGCACACACACGTGCCCGGCGTGAGTTTTAAGCCACCGGGTCTAGGACGTGAACCGCGGTTGACTACGTGGGAGTCCAGTGACATAGCCATTACGCTAACTGCTGGTTCCCAAATGCTTGATTTTTGACAGAATTAAATTCTAATATGTTTTACTTTGATTTTATGAAATGGATGGAGAAAATGATGACACTGATACAAAACTGGTATCATTTAACAACTTGAGAAAGTTTTTTCTTTCTAATAACTTCAGCAAGAATAGCAACTGCTTTTTTTTTTGGAGAGGTTTTTTGCTATAGGGCGTGTGCGCTCACCAGACAGACAAAGAGAGATAGAGAGCCAGAAAGCAAGAAATCACCCCCCAGGAAGGATGGTCACACTGCAATCCCTTCTCCTCCATTCTCCTCTCAGGATCTTGGGCACGCACACACACGCGCCCGGCATGAGTTTTAAACCACTAGGCCCAGGACTCAAACTGCCGTCGGCTACATGGGAGTCCAGTGACATAGCCATTACACTAACTGCTGGTCCCAGCAACTGCTTTTTTATTGGTAAATTCAGAAGAAAACTGGTTATCAAATATGTAAAATGGATTTGGAATAAAATAGTAATTTGATTCAAATGAAAAACTTAGTTATTAGAGTTATATTTGAATGTGACTTAGTCTTCTTATCATAGTGACTATTTTAAGTAGATTGTGAACCTTGTTCAGATAATTCGTGTCTTCTACATTCGCTGTGATCAAGAATAAACACAAGGCTTACACCATGACTAGTGTACATGGACAGATATGTTGTGCGATTACATGTTTGTCTTTAACTTTTTCAGACAAAAAATTTCTTTCTTAGTTTAAACATACAATTATTTGTACTTATGGTGGCCCAAAGTGGTAATCATATATTTTTTAAAAATTGTATAGTATGTATTTTTAAAAATAATAAGACAAATAAATATTTATATTTACTACACAATAAGTGGTAAATGTCATTCTCTGTATTCTCCTGCCAAGCAGCTCAGACTGTATTTCTGGGGCATATTCCATGTGTATATGATCTACAATTCCTCATGTTTCTTGTTGACCTCACTGACTAATAAATTTGCAAATTTGTGAATCTCCCAGTCTGTCATAGGAGCTAAGGCACAAGTCACTAGAATGCTAAATGTCTATTGGGAAGCAGCATAAAATACTTCTCACACTACCACTCAGTATCAGAAGGATGAACTCTTCTAGAACACTGTTTTATCAGCCAGAACTAGGCTTGCTATCTTTGAAAGGTAGCTTAATCCATAGGGTCTGTAGAAAGAGCTGAAAAAACAGAATTGAGTTATTATCACTTAACTGTATATTAAAGTAAGAATTCCATTTATTGCACATACATCTCACACTGCGCTGTTAATACATAGTGGAAACTGGAAATATTATTTATCAAAAAATAATTTTTTAACTTGCTATAGGATGCATGCACTTGTCAGAGAGAGACAGAAATAAAGCGAAACAGGGGAAAAGTGAAAAAGCACTACCTATGGGGGATGACTATACCAAAACTGGTCTAGAATCAAGCAGCATAGTCAGCCATATGGGACTCAGCTGCTTACTCAGCATGCCACTGGCCCTCAAATAAAGAAATATATATATTAAATGAGATAAATGAGAAGTCAAAGTCATCTTGGGACAATAAACATAACTTGTTTTCTACACCAAGTTGACTATACCAGGATATAGTTACACTATGTTAACTAGTCAGGTCTCTTCCCAAACTAGGTAGTGATCACAAGTAATAAATGATCGATTTGGTTTAAACCTTAATTTACTTGCATAATTATACAATCTCTTGTGAAAATTGCTCAGTATCTCTTTAGCCTGAGCTGTCCTTTTTCTCTCAAAGGGGCTGGAGACAATAGTGACTCATTGCCAGAATAAAACTGTCTCCCATACACATATGTGTTACATGCAATGGCTTAAAACAGCAAAACCATAATTACACAACAAGCATGCAGACATACTACAATTAATAGCATAAGGTGTTTGTCCTGTGGCCTTCAAACATGATAATACAAGAAGTAAGGGAGCAGGAATAAACCACCCTGACCTCATTTTCTCTAAACCATGACTAGCTGATCTGACTTCCCTCAGCCCTTGATGTTGCGACAGAGCTCTTGAGTACCTAACCTGCCCCCTACGTTCTACGTTTCCATTTATTTATATGGTTCTCTTGAATTTTTGTTAGAGAGTAATGTCTGTTCTTCAACCAAGGCAGACTCAGCAGTCTCGTCTAACACTAACAGGGGAAGAAAAGGAAAAAAAAAATACAAAATACTCTCAGAAAAATGAAGTGTTCCCTTTCCTTTTAACTTGTTAAAAAAGCTAAGTAACAAACTTTTCCTCTTTTAGGTTTATGACTGAAAAGTAGAATTGCAAGAAAATAACAGTGATATAAAATGATTAAAATCTACCCACTTAATAGTTACAAAAGCTTGTCCCACTTCATTCCGTATAAAATAAACTTTACACCCTGACATATATGTTCAATATTATGGAGTGAGTGTCTTTATACATTCCCAAGAAATCACCTACTCTAGTTTTGAAGGATAAAACAATCCTTTGATCTTTTTGAAGAAAGGCCTACAAACACTTGCTTTATATGATGTTCCATTTAGTTTAATAAATACATAGAATAAAAATGATAATACAATCTTTTAAAATAGTTTTAATGCTGTTTTAAGAAAACAACCTATAATCTCAATTCACATAAACCAGCTAGGTTAGATTTCTTGAAAAATGATTTTCAAATTCAGCATTAACCAACTGTCTATATGCCTGGACTCAATTAGGTTAATATAAATTCAATATACATTCAAAACAAATTAGCCTTCTTTTAATAATGCACTTTCATACAAAACCATTTTATTTAGTTAAAGTGTTTGGTGTTGTCATACATGCACCAAGCACTTTGACTGTATCATTTCTAGTGTTACAAACAATTCCCTGTAACAATGGAATTCTTTGTGTGGGTATTTTGTACAGCATTTCAGCTATCAGCTAATAAAACTATCTAAGAATCCTTATGGTACAAGATACACGTAAGTAAGAAAGATAAAAGGAAAGGTTAACACTTTTTCAACATCTGTCAACACTGTCTCCTGTTACATTTGATCAACTTTAAAGCAAATGCAAACACATGATATCATTTACAGTAATAAAAGTGAATGCCACACAGCAGCTACTTTGCTTTTATCCATTTTGCAGATCACTCATCACAGTCCATCATGGGGAAGGGGTGATACTGGTTCATGGTGTATCTTTGTCAGTGAAGCACACAGCATCAGCTCTTCAAGGCTGAACATTCAACCCATAAATAACAATGAATACACCCTTGTGCATTTCCTGTTTGAAACTTGTACAAAGAAAAAGAAGAGAAAAACCATGCCGTTTCTTTTCCCTGAGAAAGGAAAAACCAAAAGTTAAAACAAAGGAGTAGAAAATAAAAAATGCGAACAATTGAATTTGCAATTGCTTCCTTTGGGATTCAAATAAATTTTCAAAATGGATCAAGTACATGTACATCTAGAGTGATAATTACCAAAGTGTGGTCCCAGACTAGCAGAATTAGCATCATCAGAGAAATTATTGAAAGTACAAATTCTGGGACCAGCATATGTCATAATGGTTGCATTTCTAGACTCCCACATGACTGACTACAGTTCAAGTCTCAGACTTGGTGTTTTGAAACTCACGCTGATGTGTGCCTATGAGTGCCCAGAGTTCCAAGAGGAGAATGGAGGAGAGAAGATGGTGGCAAGGCCATCTCCCTGAAGGAGTGATTCTTTTGCTTTCTGTCTCTCTGTCTCTCCAGTGAGCACACTAGCCCTATAGTAAAATTCTCTCTCTCTAAAAAGAAGTGTAAATTCTCAGGCCCTATGCCTGAACGACTGAATCAGAAACTCTGCGGGGGCCAGCAGATAGTGTAGTGGTTACATCACTGGATTCCCCCATGATCAATCGCAGTTCAAGTTCTGAACCCTGTGGTTTGAAAATCATGATAGGGATGTGTGCTTCCTGGATGAGAATGGTCATCCCCAAAGGGGCTGATTTCTTACTTTCCCTCTCACTGTGTTTGTGTCTTTGTCTCTTGTGAACGTTCATGCCCTAAGGCAAAAATCACTTTAAAAAATAAAAATAAAGAAGCCCTGTGGATTATACTAACTAATCTGTGCTTTACCTTTCCAGATGATCCTGATGCACATTAATAATGTTTAAGGAGAACTATCAGTTTAAGAAAATTTAGTATAAGGGACCAATAGATGGCATAATGGTTATATCTCTGGGCTCCCATATAGTCAATTAATGTTTGAGACATGGAGGCTTAAAACTCATGCAGGGCATGTGTGCGTGTGCCCAAGATCCTCAGAGGAGAGCAGGAGAGAACAACGGCAGCTCAGCCATCTCCGTGGGGGAGGGGTAATTTTTCGGTTTTTGTCTCTCTGTCTCTCTCTGGTGAGTGCACATGCCCTATAGCAAAAATCTCTCTCTCTAAAAAAATATATTTTTTATGATTCATATTTCATTTAATTTTATCCCAGTTTAATATTATAATTTTAATCATAAATAATAAATTTTATAGATATATAAAGGTTTAGATTTATTTAATAAGAAAAGAAATTTGACATCATAGCCAATATTATCAATAATATTCAATAACCTTAAATACTCAGGTTAAATTATAGTCTGTTTTAAAAGTTTTTCTCCTTAATATTTTTCCATTGAATTACTGTACATCTGCACGGCATCCAAAATGGACTTTTCCAGGCATGAGTACACTATGAGAAAGTTTTGTTTTCTATTTTCACTTACTGCTTTTAGTTATTAATTAAACTATAAATGATCTACATAAACTGATGATACTTTCAAGTCCTTGAAAATTAGCTTTAGAAGTAAACATTAGGATTCTGGGAAACTGTTTTTAATTTCATATACCTACAAATACCTTATTTAATGCTGATTTGAAATGAAAAAGTCCTACATCCTGGAAAGGATATTTTGGGCCTTGTTTCCTAAGGGACTGATGAGATAGAAAACAAATGTTTCTTTGGGATGACTGGGTAAGCCTAAAGAAAATAAACAAATCGTGGGTTAATTAATTAATTAAAGGCCCTTTGTGGCTTGCCCAGTTCTGGACTGGAGATATATATATATATGTATATATATATATAATTTTTTTTTTTGGAGAGGTTTTTCCCATAGAGCGCGTTATATATAATTTTTTGGGGGGGAGGGGGAGTTGAACTGGATTGTCGTAAGTTTTTTGTTGTGTCTACCTCTTCTTGGTGTCCTTTGAGGTTGGGAGAGAGCTGCTGTATGCATCCTCTGAAATCTGGGGACAGAGACACCACCTTCTTTCATGCTTCAACTGAGAATAAATGACTTGCCAAATTATTTACCACTGTGCTACAAGACATAAACCAATTTTACTTTTTACTATTAAATATTTAATGACACTATAGTTTGGTCAAGAAAAATTATAATTTTCAGGGTGTCTTGATCAAATAATGAGAAGACAATTACTATTGAGAACTAAAATAGGATAAATTTGATTTTTAGAAGACCCAAAATACACCCCATGTATTACACTAAGGAAAAACCAAAATGAAAGAAGTCAATAGTCTTGGACAACAAATTGACAGGATCTGACATAAAAACATTTTAAAAAAGGAAACAAATGGAGGCATGCTTTTAGAGAGGATTAAAAAAACAAAAGCTCTCTGAATGTGCTTTAAAACCCCTGAGAGACAGAGTGGTGGAGGGTCAAGGCTGGGGAGCCTTGGAAAGTCTTTTCTGAGGAGGAGAGATGTGAGCAAGACAACAACAACTGAGGAAGTAAACTATGAACACACATGAAGTGGGAGGGGTTAAAGATGTCTTGTATACTTCCTCACATAAAGGCAAGCACAAGAAAGAGAAGTAAACTAGCATGGGGCTTTACATCTACAACACCAAAAGCCATAAAGCATAGCAATTAACCTCCAGTTTCTGAGAAAAACCAACCAACCAAAGCCAAAAACAAACACAAAAAACTGGGACCTACGAGTATTACACTAAGACACATGAAAATTACACGTATGTGATAAGATTCTAAAGATGATTCAGCAACATGGTTTGAAAAATACTCTTAAAACCAACGTGAGGAAAGAGGAAAAGGAATACAATTACTGTTGAGTAATGCATTCTCTAATGTATGGTTAAATTTAAATAGATGATAATAGTATGGTTGACAGTTTAAAAATTTGCATTAAATCAAAGTTTTTGTAACTGAGGTTAAAATTGTGTCCAACTTGGTTTAGTAAAACTGCAAACAACAGAAATTCTAAATATAGCAGAATAAGCATTTCTTTTTTATTTTGCAAGAATTCTAGAAGAAAAGATCCCATGGTTCTTTTGTTGTGATTGTTATTATTACTGTTATGGTTTTTGTTTTTGCTAACCATTCTTGACCTCTCATTTTGTCATTTTAATCCCATTAGTATGTCATGGTCACAAGACAGATGCTGCAGAAACAGGTATCAGATACTCAGAGAGCAAAGCAGCAGCAAGAGATGAATGATAAGTTTCCTAATGTACCTTTATCTTTTCAAAAACATAATAACAGCTTTCCTATAATTACTCATTGGTCAAAACCAGATGATATGTTCATCATAAGACCACTCCTATACAAGGTTATATGATTATAATTGTCTTAGGTTAAAAAGGATTTATCAACTAGAGGTGGAGACTTTACCCCTAAAAAACTCATGGCGTCCTGTAAGTAAGAAAGTTACATAGGGCTGAGTAAACCACCAAAACTGTTTGCCATATACTTTATTATATATTTTTTAATAATTTTTTTCTTATTTAATTTTCTTTTTTTTACATTTTTTTCCCACATTTTATTAATTCACAAAATACATCAAACTAAAACTATGGACAAAGCTAGAATCTAGGTACCAATGCACTGTAATTTTCTTCTGAAACATTTTAATTAATTAATTTTCATTAATTCCCTGAACATTGTCACAACATACAAAACGTGACTTCCCATCCAAAATATACTGTATAGTGACTTAATCATACATGCTATCTTCATTAATTTTCCATTTCTAGTTTCATATATATATACATGTATATATTTTACCCCTATTTCTCACCCTCTGCCATTTCCCACCCGCCTCCCACACTAACTTAGGTGTCCACAGTTGCTTTCCATTCCTTTTTTCGCCCACATTTTATTGATTCACAGACTGTCTTAAGTAATCTAACTACTTTCAATAGCAAATTTAGCTGGTATGTACGTATCAGTGAATACATGTCTGACTTTAGGCATGAAACTCTGAGTAGAATGAATATACTAAAAGGTAGCACATAGCTGATGCTATAAAGCTTACTATTGTCATTAAATGGGTATTTTTAAATATATTTTTAATTATAAAATTAATTCCTATTTATGCCAGAGAATATATGCACTTGCCAAAGAAAGAAAGAAAGAAAACACCCACGATCGGGTGTAGTAACATCACAATAGTTTTACCTCCATTTTCCTATACTATCAGGATTTGGGGTACATGCATGTGTGCTCCATGTGTTTTTCAATCCACGGGGCCTGGGATTAGAACCACAGTGGGCCATGTGGGGTCCACCTCCCTACACACAGCACTTAACCTCTGCATTACAGCCTGGGCTACCCAGTGTTAGTTTTTGTTTTGTTTGTTTTGATTTGCTTATTAGGTTCCAGAAGCTCAGGCTCCTTTCCCTTGGTTCTCACAGAGTGTGCTTCTCTGGGTGGAAGAGGCTGGTGCTTTAGTTGAACCCAGTGCCTTTCTCTTTGGCTTCCTCCTTTTTCTGGACATTTTCCCTCACATGTTTTAGAAGCTATCTCTGTTCTTAGAATGTTTAATATGCTCAATATGCACATGAACTCTCTTGGTAAGAATCTTGCCCTTAACTTGTTTGTTTACAACAATGCCAGCAGCATGTGGGCATTCCTTTTTGAACAGTACCCCTTCCCTTGATGTTGATACTATTACCTTCTTGTAATTCCCATGTAAGTTGCCAATGGAACCACTTCATGTTCTCTAACAGGGCTAAAGAACATTTATCAGGTGCCTCTCCTCTTCCCTTTTGTGTTTGTCATTTTGGAGAATTAGTGGAAGATGGCAGTTCTGGCCAAAAGGGCTTCCCAGTATTTTTAAAAGTTACCCAGGAAATTCTAATATGAGATTAAGGTTGAGAACAAACAACTGAAGGCTCTTTAATTTCTATCTCAGATTGCTTCTCTAAACAGAGCATGATGTTATTAATTAGATTTTAATTTATTAAATTCAAAGCACATGTTCTCACTGCTTTTCCAGTTATAAAAAAGCATATTTATTATAGTTTAAGAATAAGTTAATCATTTCCAACATTATGCTACTTCGTGTATTTTTCCACTCTGTTCTCTCACACAGACTAATAGTCTTCAGAAGCCTTATTTTCCTCTCCGTTCACCCACACTCAAAAATTGGGGAGAGTAAGATCAGAGTCAAAGTGCTCTAATGTCCTTGAGTTGTTTATGAGGGGATAGTGATTTTGATGAACATTAGATTTCAGTTCAACTGTATAAATGAAAATTTTATATGTTTTTAAAAGACTATATGTAGAATTAATTATTTGCAAATAAGTTGAAAAAGTACAGTAGGGATAATACGATTGATGAACTAAACAGCAGGATAGGAGAGAAATCAAAGTGTAGAAATGGAAGCTATGAAACAAATACGGGAAATGTATCTGAGTCATAGAGTCTTTGTTTTTGTTGTACTAAAGACCATTTTTTGTGATAGTGTGAGATATTTTGCAGTAAATAGAAACCATATAAATAATATTTTAATAGTTATTACATTGTCAGTGGTACTAAAACACTATGCAATTATATTTAAAAATAAATTAAAGAGTTCAATAAAACAGAATCAAGATCCATAAACAGACCTAGACATATATGAAAACTTAAAATACAATGCAGTGATATTTCAAGGCAATAGAAACAGAATAGCTACTTCATTAGCGATGTTGGCATAACTTTATGTTCAGAATGTGGGGTGACACAAGAGTAGGAGAAACCCTGGTAAAATGTAAAAATCTATCCATAGGAATACTGCACATATGTAAAAAGTGAACATGCTTATAGCTATCAAAACCAAGAAGTATTATAAATAATAACTATGGAAATATGGGAAATTTTATGAGGAAGCTCTATTTTGCAGTAAAATTTTATTATTAAAGAAAAATTAAAGAGCTTAAGTAGGGACCAACAGGTGGCATGGTGGTTAAGGCACTAAACTCCCACATGACTGACCATGGTTCAAATCCCAGACCCGGCAGCTTGGTTTCTCATTCTGTCTGTCTCTTTCTTTCTTGTGAATATATGTGCCCTGTAGCAAGTTAAATAAATATAATGAGAAATAAAACTAAATGAGCAATTCTTTAAAAAAAAAATGAAAGCTTAAATAATCCAGAGAAACATCTAATTAGATGTGAACTAAAGTAAGAGCAGAACTATCACTACACTGTGCTAAGCACTTTTTTTTTTTTTTTGGATGTGCTAAGCACTTTTCACATAGGAACCCAAGCATGGTGAAATTTATTTATCATGGACCACATGTATATTTTAATTCATCTGTTAGAACTGAGAAAACAAGATTGTGTCTCCAGAGTACTGTGTGGTTTCTTGCATTGGGAAAGCACAAATCCTTTCTTCAGAAAGGAATATGATTAATTGAAATATTATTCTTTCAATTGACCTCTCAGCCAAATACTGCAACGTTTCACCTTGCCTACTTCATAGAAGCTGGGCATCTAACATGTAGAACTGCAGTTGACACACCTCCAGTAAGTATCCTTCAAACCACGTGAAAGAAATTTTTTGGGCCACACATTTGCAATTGCCTTCCTTTACAACCTCTAGAGAGCTCTTTAGCATTACTTGAATTAGGACTTTGGGCAAAGAGCCTGCTCAAAGTGAAACAGCTATGATAGTTACTCTTGACCACGGTACATTGCTTTTTTGTCCCCAATGCCAGACATTCCAGTAGTGTGAGCAGTCAGGGAGCACCACTAAAAATATAGATAATAAAAACTATGAGATTTCCCTGAAGCAGATAAGAAAAATACATGTACATTTTCTCCTTTT
Source organism: Tupaia belangeri chinensis (assembly GCF_000334495.1). NCBI lineage: Eukaryota > Metazoa > Chordata > Mammalia > Scandentia > Tupaiidae > Tupaia > Tupaia belangeri. The sequence continues at coordinate 2,795,717 of NW_006159990.1, read as the reverse complement.
AAAAAATATAATGCTGGAATATAGAAGAGCTCATTGGAACTTATGATATCATTTGCATTTCAGAGATTTATCTGTAAACACCATATAGTTCTTGAACAAGGCAATTTCCTTGCTGCCGTGTCATTACATTTAGCATTTACGATAATTTGGGGACACATTTCAAAGCGTGACTGTTTATTTCAATCAATTCCATAAGTGTATCTTGATTACAGAGGTGGAGAACTGTGGGAAACATCATTAATTTAAGGACAAGCTTGTGAGCTTGTAGTTAGCATGGTTAACAGAGCTCCATCATCTTTCTTTACGGCTATCCCGCTGAGGATGTGTGTTGGAGATGAGGTTAAAAAGAGGAGAAATTTGTTCTTTTCCCATTTTTTAAATTCATTTATCAATTTCATTGGTTTTTCTCTCCAAAGAGATGTCTATTTATGTCAAGTTTTGGGTCATTTACAGATTAATGGTATTTTTTAAAAAAATATGAAAGTTATATTTACATAGAAATTGAAGCTCCTTCTGATGGCTGAGGCCCTCTTGTGATTAGATGTGTTAAGTTCCCATTAGTCACTTTCAAACTCTAAAGACCTTCCTTTGGTAGAACACCACCTCTGTTTGGGATCATACCATGTACTTCACCCTGCCCAGCTCCCGTCCTTTATTACCACATTCTTATCCTGTATCTGTTTCAGGATAAATTCAAAGTTTATGTGAGAGATCCATCAAGCAATTTTAGGTGTAATGTCCAGCACTTCTTCTCCAGTATGGCAGCCCACTTCATGGGAACACCTTAGACCCAACATAGAGCTTCTCAGGCTTAAAAATGAAAACTCTAGCGACTGACTACTCTTTTGCCACAGCTTTCCAAGCTTACTTTCCTTTTTTCAAAATCTATAATCTTTAACCATACAAAGATATATGTTTGTCTTTCTGTCAGTTTCCTTTAGGCTTCAGGTCACTCGAGCATTTTCATTTATTTAACCTGTACAGTGAAGTGGTTAATGGTATAGTCTCTTGGTGCAAGACTTTCTGGGTTTTAAACTTGACTCCAACATTTATTAATTGTGTGCTCCTGAGAACACACATAACCTCTCTGCCTCTTGATATTTCTCATCTGTAAAACAGGAATTGTAATCGCACTTTAAAAAATAAATAAATATTTTAGATTTGTTTGATCCTTTATAAAGGACAAGGTGTTAGATCATATATGAACATGAAATCGAACCAGGAAAATAAATTATTATATTATAAAATATCCTATAAAAGTTAAAATTAATCTGATCAATGCAAAATGTATGCATTTAATCTTTTGTCCATGTATTATTGAGATTTTTCCACACGTGTCTCAAACTTTCAAGGAAGAGTTAGCCTAGATGCTGTATTTTTAAAGGAACTAAACCAGTCACAACGTTTTTCTTTTAATCTGGGTGTGTATGCACTTAAAACCTTATCCCCATTCTTGACTGTCATGGTTTTTAGTTTCTCTAACCCACACCAAAGGAAAAGGAATGAAACTAGACTGAGATCATGACACTGAGACCGCCTTCCCTGACAGCATGCTGCCATTTCTCATGCATAGTCATGCCGGCAGACTGGCACAAGTTCAAGACCTCCAGAGAAGCTCTTCTTTTTTCCCCATTTTCTCTCACTCCAATTTAGCCTCTGGCAAAGAAAAGCTCAACCATTGCTTCAGAAAAGGAGGGTTAGTGGGAGAACAAAGGTGATTTACAAAATATAATATTTGAAAAATGGCAACTTCTCTATGTCTACCTGCTTTTGTCCTGAACAGGATATTTTTCATAATTCCTTTCTTTACCTGTAGTATTATGTGGCTACTTGACACATGATTGTTCCCACTCCACCCACTCAGGCTGTCAAGACGGCCTCATTTCAAAGAAGAGTAGGAGTGAGAATTATTGTTTCAAAAACAGCATAGTCTTGAAGTCTTCCTGGAAGAGAGTTCTTCAGTAATTTTCACACATCAAAGTGATAATGAAGTGAATTTAGATGTCCATTTTACAACTAAAAAGTTGAAACAAATTCATCTTAAATTCTCAAACTGAACTACATGAAAGACTTTGGAGATTTAATTATCCTTAACTGGAGGACATTTCATATCCCAAATCACAAGTTTTAGACTGGAGAGTCTGTTACTTCTCATTTATCCCATGTAGAGATCGCTTGTAGAGAAAGCATCAGTTTATGCTTAAAGAAGCAGATACAGTAAGATGATTTCTTGACTCTGCCATACCTAGCTGTAACCTATGAATACATTTTATAATCCTTCTATCCCATATTCAATCCTTTTATATATAAAGACTTATTTTATTATCGTTTGATTTCACAAAGGAGTAGCATTGGGTGGTTGAAGGGTTGGCTTACAAAGGACTGAATATTGCTTTGAGGCACTTGATAAAAAAAAAACACATAAAAGCAGTTGAAGGCTTAAGCTATTTAGCTAAAAGGCTATATTAATTATTTAAAAATCTTTCCTGAAGTCATTACTAACTATTTAATGTAAAAAGACTGGTGCATGTGTAAGTTTTCTTCTACCTAAACATGTGTAAAAATACTAATATTTCATTTTACTGCAAACATACATGAAGAATTAATATCAAATTTCATATAATGACATCAGTTCTGAGGGGAAAATTACTATATTTAGGAATTCTCATCAAACATTGTCTCCTAAATCAAAAGCAATTTAGCAATAACTTAACCTTTAGACTGAACATTTGTGAGACAAAATTTATAATTCACATTTAAATAATTAATAAAAGCATTTTGACTATAATCATTAGCCATATTCAAGAGATGTCTGTGTGTGAGAGCAGTTTAATGAATGAGATACCATGTGAAACACAAAATACGATAAATATCTATAATATTCCAAAATTTGAAAATCATGAAAGAAATTACTCTGGAAGACTTACAGCTCTTCCATGTATCTTTAGCTGTGCATAAAGACCAAATCATATTCTAAAGACCACCAGAAAAGGACATTTTAGAATGTCTCATAAATGTGTATTAGATTCGTATTCAATAAATTATTCTTAAATTTAAAAATCAATTTCCTTGTGCTATACTTATTCAAATAACGGTCTGAATCCTATTTCATTCATAGTGTTCATACTATTACAGCTCATAACTATTTTATTTTCAACATCTGGAGTGCAAAGTGATCTCCTAGGTCTGATTTAAGGACTATTCATTCATACACTATCATGCATAGCTTAATGACAGGAGTATGTTTGGAGAAATGCACAGTTAGGTAATTTTCCATTGCACAGAAGTCCTAAAATGTATTTACACAAACCTAGATAATATAACATACTACACACCCAGACTATATCATATAATCCTAATTTACGACTGTCATATATGCTGTTCATTGTTGGCTGAGACATTGTTATATGGTGCATGACTGTCCATGGTTCATTTCTGAAATTTCTTATTGTTGACCACATCTCCCTTTCTTTATACAGAGCTTATGAAATTACTTTATTCACATATGCAAATTTTCACTAGCCCAGGCTGGATGGAAGGCTTTTGATGGTGAGGTAAGATCCAGGTGGTCCCACCAAAAAAAATCTTATTTTATAAATTATGAAATTTTTCACTTGAAATAACAGATCCCTTGTTAAGGAATAAATTATACATGATAGGCTAAACCGTTAATTGAAGGACACAGATACATTACAATCATAAATAAGCATAACCACGAAAAAAATGAATAACTACAATACATTTTATTATTAATTTCAAATCTATTCTCATCATCGAATAGGAAAATCAAAGATGATTAACTGATTTCAATTTACAGGCCAATGTTAATTTGCTAGTTCTTTCTGTAAGGAGTTCACTGTAGAGGAAAGTTATAGGTAAAGTATCCTAAACCATGTTGGCCATGAAAGGGATACTGCTTCTCCTGCATAGTGAACATCCTCTTCTTTTCTAACTCTACAAATCCAGGTCTCATGACACACCCAAATTTGCTGCATTCACTGAACATTTTCTTGCCCCAGTATTCATTTGCATATCACAGAGTCCTTAGAATCTGGACTCATTCAAAGATCAGTCATTAAATTACAGAAATTCACTGCTTCTAACATGCAATATTTCTGACTATTACTACTGCTAATTTAGCTAATTCTCTGCTTCACTGGTGTTACGTGCAAATAAATGCTTGAAATTCAGAGGCATGTTTATTATTTATTGCAAATACATTCTAAGGCTTTCTTCAAAATGTTTTCTGATTATATGTGCTTTCTTTTATTATTCCCTTTTTTTAAAGATTTTTTTTTTTTTTTTTTTTTTTTTTTGCCATAGGGCACATGTGCTTACTGGAGAGAGAGAGACAGAGAGAGAAAGTGTTTTGTCATACTGCATCATCTCCTTCTCCTCCATTCTCCTCTTGGGATTTTGGGCATGCATGCACACACACCCGGAGTGACTTTCAAGTTCTCAGGTCAGGACTTAAACCTCAGTCAGCCGTGTGAGAGTCCAGCACCTTAACCACCACACCAAATGTTTGCCTCAATGTGTTCTTTCCTTAAATAATCAAAAGGTCTATAGCCATTTCCATTCATTGAAAATGTATTTAATATCTACTATATGGCACTGTACCGTTTCCACTTTAGTCTGAGTGGAACTCAGACCTGAAAGTCTTTCTCAAGTTTATACAGTCACACTTCCTTTTTTTTTCTTGTGTTCTTCTACTAAATATCTCCTATGATCCAAGATTTAAAGTGTTTTCTTTGAAATGAAGTGCTATCTTGCAAAAATTGTAGGTTTTGCATTTCCTACTCAGTATAATAGAAAATACACAATACTCTCAAGCTGAAGAATTTTTTGTAATTATTTTCATTACTAGCATATTAAGGAAAAGAAAACTTTTCCTTTCTCCTTTAATAGTATGTGACCACTAGTTTTAAAAAGTCTATGTCACTCAATGAAAACTACAATATACTACTAATAAAATATGATTGAGGGAGAAGAGAATAAGCATCAAACACAGAGTTTTAATGTTTGTTATTGAAGATCTATTCCTACCTACTCTGAGGGAAAAAAAAAAAAAAAAAAAAACAAGTAAATGCAACTTGCAATATAAGTGATGTGTTTTCCTGGATGTTTCACACCCAAATGGAATTGGTCAAGTTACATCAGGGGGCAAGCAACACAATATAATGAAATGTGTCATTGCAATAAAAACTCATGCAAGTATGTTAAAATACACAAACACACACACACACACAACACACAACACACACTGTAGAAGTAAATGCCCACGTGTGCAATAGACCATTGGTGATTCAAAACAAATGTTTTGCCTCCACCCACAGGCAAAGGAAAGTAGTGACTCCAGTCATTACAGTATTTTTCTTTTCATCACCTGGAAAGTCTTGTATCCATACTGAACACAGAAGAGTGTGCTAAGCACGTTCCACTTTCCTAATCACAGGTTATTTAGGGTGGCGGAGCAGATGTACTACCTGTGATGACGGCTCAGCTCCATGCTGCACCAACTTCACAGTATATCGTATGTCCATAAGAAATGCAAGTCCGCAAATTTCCCAGAGAATGTTACTCTGCTTCCCAAAAGTTACTCAGTTTGGGTAAGGTCACATTGTCCCCTTGATGTGAAGTGCTAGTATGCCGGTGAAGCTGCAAGTTTATATTTTAAAGAAGTCTGACAACTTGCTCAATTAGAAGATGCTAAGTCCAAAATTAGACAGTTATGTTAGAAATGAGAATAGTCTTAATCCCTTGGACTAACTTGATGATATTTTTAATACAGAAGCTTAAAATGAGTAAGCGAGGTATAAAAGGATAGAAATAAGTTTTGTAACATTAAAATTATGACAGTTATGTAAAAGTAACCAATTGAAAATACAAGAAAGGATGTTAGCAAAAATACAGGGGTCTCCTGATTACTCATAGGGAAATAATTTCAAAATTGATGTATTTCCTACACATAATTCCCCCCTACTATTTCAGCATTTGTTCTCATAAATTTTTTTTATATATTTGAAATATTGGTACAAGAAATAAGATGCATTTAAATAGGGAAAATATGACATAATGCGACTCACTGCCCTTCCCGAGTTGTTGACGGTCAGAGCTCCGGTCCCGTGATGAGATGCTTCAAAGCATTATTAAAAAGGTTTGTATTCCCATGAAGCCCTACTATACCCAATTTACCAAGAGATCTGAGTTGGAATGGGGTTGATGAGCCTCATCATTTACAAAACTAGGAGTGCTGACAGAAGAAGTAAAGCTTTGAAAGTTTCAAGACCCTTGTCCGATGACAGTCATCACTAACCACCTTCCTGGAGCGCACACGAGAGGGAACTTCTGCCTCCTGCCTGTGAATTGAGCAAACTGGGAACCAGAGCACCGCTGAACACTTGCCTGTGCCCTTCAGCTTGGGGCATGAATAAATGTGTCTGAAATGAAAAAATAAAAGGAAAAAAAAGACATAATGGGTGGAAATCCTACACATAGATAAAAATGTTTAATTATGAAGTATGTAGGAAGAGGACACCAACATTACCGCTCGAAAGTACTTCTGGGATCAGCAGTTACAATGGTTATGTCGCTGAACTCCCACGTAGCTGACCACGGTTCGAGTCCCATACCCTGTGGCTTAAACTCACGCTGAGCACGTGTGCATGCATGCCCAAGATCCCAAGGAGAATGGAGGAGAAGGGATTGTGGCGTGGCCATCCCCCCTGGGGTGTGATTTCCCACTTTCTATCTCTCTGTCTCTCTTTGTCTTTCTGGCAAGTGCACATGCCCTATAGCAAAAACCTCCCCCCCCAAAAAATATGTCCTAAGTGTGACTATCACTTTCTTATGAATTAATATTTTTGATAATTTATAGCTTAAATCTTTCAAAGTTCCAATAAAAACTGAAAGTGACAGTGCATATTGGTTTATTTGTCAAAGGATATCTCCAAACTACATACACTCTATATGCCCCTGTGCTCTCCAAGGCAGACTTGTGTATAAGCATTTATTTTGTTTTGTTTAGACTGTGCACACAGTTTTGTTTATTTTAGCATTAGCCACAAGCTAGTTTTGTAAGTCTGATCTTCCTGCCTGCCAAGTTAAAGAAACATATCACCAAATTTTTGTTTTGCTATCCTCATCATCCTATGAAGAATATATAATTTCCTGAGCACTAATCACAATAATTAATCCATTAGTGGAAACAATGTTATGACACTAATAAAGGATGTATTTATATAGACAATGAAACCAAGGCTTATATAGATTAAATAATAGCCTAGATCTTCAACAAGCTATTGGCAGAGGCAGGACTGAACACACTATCTTGTTTAATTTTTCAAATAAAGTGAAAATTTATTGTAAAAAAGAACAAACCCATACAAACACAACAGGTAATCTCACAGACATGGGAGGGTCGGCAATGACCTAGACCACGTGGAAACATTGGCTAGAAATTTGGAAATAGTTATTCTTATTACTCTTCCATCAGTGACTTCTTTCACCCCATTTTTCTATAGGTCCCTGCATCTCATTTCTTTTTCCCCTGATATAAATGACCCTAGGGAAAAAATCTGCATTTTTTGGGATAAAATTGGTAATTATTGCTAAATGTCACTATCACTGTTCAGCAAAGTTGTCACAATGACTTGTCACAGTTCTACTTTATTATAAAAAACTATAGAATGTAGGCATTATGCACAGACATCTCAGAAGGATAAGTTAATTTTCTCCTATATGTAAATTTTAGAATCTTAACTCATTAGTTAGAAGTCCAAGCTCTGAAATCATTTCTTCCACTGGCATGAATTCATACCTGGCCTTTCTGTAGTCCACATTCCACATCTGTATAAATCCATTAATCAGGAAAGCTATATTAGCTATTCGATGTAAACAACTTGACCTGGTATGTAACTGTTGCACAATTGGTATTAGGTATTTCAGGCACACACACATGCCCAGAGTGCTTTTCAAGCTACTAGAGCTGGGTTTTGAACTATGGTCAGCTAAGTGGGATCTGGTTCCCTTAACCACTAGGCTATGGGGCCAGCTCATTACTATATTTCTCTAATTGAGTTTTACCTTTATGGCTCAAGGAGTCTCCAGTCCTACAAAACCTTTTCTATTTCCACTCACTAGAAATGTTCTAGCTCTGATAAATGTACTAAGTTCAATTTGAGAAAAGCAAATGATTTGTTAAGTTTTTTTTAAATTATTAGCTATATTAATTAATTTATTTATTTTTACCCTCTTCATGATTTTTTTAAATTTATTTTACATTTTTTAATACATTCAATCACATTATTTAGCTTACAAGGTGATCATTTCAATATAAGAACATTTGTCCCCGGTTGAGTTGATAAAAATATAACACTACCTCTCTGTCTCAACAATGCTGTCTTCGTATCCCTACTCCAAATGTTCTTCCCCAGGCCCCACTCCTCCACACACACCACATCTGGCATTCACATCCACCTCTTGTGTTTGTACATCCTTTAGCCCGTCAGTTTCAGTTATAGAGTGTGGACATTCGGTATATATTAAGTGGGGACATACAGAGTCTCTCCTTCATAGCCTGGCTTGCTTCACTCAGCAGTAAATCTTCCATATTTTTCCACTTTCTGTCAAAAGCCAGGGTTTTGTTGTTTTTAATGGCTGAATAGTATTCCATAGAGTATACGTGCCACAGTTTTTCAATCCATTCAGCCATA
>NW_006159990.1:2779194-2786818 GCF_000334495.1 Tupaia belangeri chinensis | reverse complement strand
CTTACAATGAGGGATGTTGAGCATTTTTTCATATGCCTTCTGGCTATTCGTATGTCATCTTTAGTGAGTGTTCTTTTCAACTCTTTCTCCCATCTTTTAATAGGGTTCATCATCTTTTTTCCAAATAGCTTCTTTAGTTCCTTATGTATTCTGGTTATCAATCCCTTATCTGATGCATAGTTTACAAAAATATTTTCCCATTCTGAGGGCTTTTGATTCACACTAATTACTGTGTCTTTTGCCATGCAGAAACTTCTTAGTCTGATGTAATCCCACTTGTCTATTTTGGGGATTAGCGGCTGTGCTTTAGGGGTCTTATGTAAGAAGTCTTTCGCTACCCCAATGTCTCCCAGAGTTTCCCCAGTGTTTTCTAGAAGCAGTTTAATAGTTTGGGGTCTTAGATTTAGATCCTTGATCCACCTTGACTTGATTTTTGTCAAAGGTGACAGGTAGGGGTTCAGATGAGGTTATTAAACTTTTTGCCAAATATATTTTCATCCTGTGTAATGATCACTAAAATGCATACATATGCTGGCCTATTTTTAAGAGTACAATTAAGTATCATGACGCTTTTCTTGTGCTCAAGCTACCTGAAACAAATTGGTAAATTGTGTAAAAGTGTAAGGATTTTGTGGCCCATTTGAGTTTCCTTTTTACAGAGATTGCTAAAATAAACAGTCATGTAATACTCAAGTATCATATGCATTTGTGAAAGAAGTATGGCTATCTTAAAAATCTACCTTTAAAATAGAAGTGGGTAAAAATCCTCTTTGCAATATAAAATCATTTATTTCAAATTGACTTAGAACATTTTATTATAGTTTAATTACTTCTGTCTATTAACCAGAATTATCATTGAAATCAAAACAGTGATAATCTGGGAATCAGCAGTTAGAATAATGGCTATGTCGCTGGACTCCCAATTAGTCAACCACGGTTCACTTCCGGACCTGGTGGTTTAAAATTCACGCCGGGCGCGTTTGCATGCGTGCCCAAGATCCTGAGAGGAGAATGGAGGAGAAGGGATTGCGGCGTGACCATCCCCCCTGAGGGGTGATTTCTCGCTTCTGTCTCTATGTCTCTCTCTGTCTGGTGAGTGCACACACCTTATAGTGAAAAAAACCTCTCAAAAAAAAAAGTGATAATCTAAGGATATATTATATAAATAATGATATAATTAAATAATTAAAAATTGTTTTACTATGTAAGATTTATAGATATCTATAGGTATACTATTCTCAATTATATATATATGTTCTCAATGTTATAATGAAAACACTAGATTTGAAATAAGTTTTTAGCTTACTCTATTAATTAAGATAAAGTGTTAATTTATTGGTTATTTTTGTTCTAAGAGAAAAATTAATTTAAATATGTAATAAAATAATCAGAAATAGATATCAAAAATGCATTATAAAATCAAATAACAATTATCTTTCCATTATCTTGATGATATTGTATCATCAAATTAGACATAGAAAGTTCTTTAAGTGAACTCTGAAGCATTTTCTTAATTATGTTATAAAGTGAACAGTATACATTTCCCTTATTTTTTAATTAATAAACAGTAAACAAGTAGAAGAAAACTTTGTCACATAATTTGTAGACAAATTCTCCATTTAATACTAATTTATTTAATAACTATTCACTGAGTACTCTATGCATTTAGCACCTTTGGCACTTGAGACAAATTAATTAGCAATATGGAAAATCATCCCCTTTCTAGTGGCAACTTATAGTTTTACAGAATAATTGCTTATTTTGAGTTTTTAAAATGAGTCAGGAAGGACAAATAAATGCATATTCATGGATCAAAACAGTAGCCCTCATTTTGTTTTAAATTACAAACTAATGTTAATTATTCTCAAAACTGAATTTTTTCCCTAAAGATTAAAATAATTTTTTGTATTTAATGAAGTATTGCTAGATGAAACCAGTTTGACATGATGAGAGAAATGTCAAACTGATGGAAGGTCTGCAGTCTTCCAATCATATATACGTGTGTATATGTTTGTATAAATACATACATATTTGATGCATATTTGATTAATCTGTATTTATACGTACATATATACATGCATATATGTTCTCATATAATTTTCTTGTTTGCTATCAAGTTTGTATTATCACCAGTTTACAGATGAGGAAATGGAATTGTCTTTTACCAGTGTCATATCACAAAAATGCTTCTCTTTTTTGTTAAAGATGCTTGCTTCTCAAAAACACAGTGGATCCCTTTTTGTTTTTTAAACTACTGACTTAAAATAATTACTATGAAGTTTACTTTCGTTCTCTGGCACGATGGGGCATGCACTGTCAGGATGGTATAAGGGGAATTTCAGAAGGAAAGGAAATGGCAATGATTTCACCGGGCCCAAGAATACTGCCTCTCTTCATGGCATAGTTCTCCCTTTCAGATTTTTATTGATCCATTACTTTCTAAATAGTCAGCCACTATATCTCTTCTGCATTTAATATTAAGTTATTAATGAAAAACTGGCTGAAACTGAAGCCGGTAGCATTTTCTTTTCCTTCACTCTGTATCTACATTAAACTAAGAGGAAATTCAGGCAGAGGCAGGTGTAATTATGCTCTCTATCCCTTTTCCTCCCTCCTATGCCATCCCCATTCACAAATACTTCCTGCTTTCCGTAGCTAATGTCCATGTCCATCTTGCTTCTAATTTACATGTTTTCACAGACAACTTTAGAATAATTCCGTCTAGGGTGCCCAAGATGACTGTTCTCAACTAACTCAGTCACTGATCTAAGCCCTAGCAAATTCAACATTTGTCTCTGAGGGTTGTTTTGTTTTGTTTTGTTTTTTTAAGTTCCTACCAAGTGTTGGTGAATCACTTTCAAGCACCTTACTTGTATCTGTGGGAAGCATGTGAGTTTATTTTAGTTGCTTATTTGTTAACTTGATGCGTTACAGGAAAACAAAGTGAAAGGGCAGAAATAGCAGCCTGTCTTTCCTGCTTATGGTACGCACTCTCTTGCACACAAACACAAGCCTGACTGCTTGTACATCCACTCCCCAGATCTTTTGGCTGCATCCAGATATGCAGAAGCCAAGGATTATCCATGTGGCTCTTCTACCATGTACTCCAGTCACCAGCTGTCTCACCCTCTGGCAGTCTCAGGCTTTGCTCCTCCCTGAAGCAGTTCACATGGTCACCATGATCCTCTGAGCTCAGTGTCTGATTCTAATCCGATCAGCTCCCGGGGCTTTGCAGCTTTTTGCTTCTTCCAACTCTTTCCAGTTTGAAATTGAGATTTATCCCACAGCTCCTCCTTCAAAAGTGTTGGCTATGAGAAAAATGATGGATATGACTTACAAATTATTTTCATTGATTCTACTAAACCTTTTCCTAACAGCCTAGTCACATCAACATTATGCAAACAGTGATAACCCAAAGTGTAAATCTTTTGAATTTTGTATATTTATTTAGTGCTCATTAACAATCTATGAATGAAATCATTTTGTTCATATTTAAGCTCAGACACAGTATGTTCCTTATATGAGCAAGATTCAGTGTTCATTCTGATTTAGATAAAATAGTTTCCATTTATACTGCAGATAGAATCATCCCTAACAACCATTACTCTCAGACCAGCTACTTTCTGCTCATGATCTCTCGTTACTAGCTCAGTAATACTTCTCTTATTAATAGCTTCCTTTTCTCATAGTTTCTGGGTTTGCCTGCCACATGTCACATACCCTTTAAGATTCTCCATACATGTAAAATAACATAATACCTTGTAATAATTAAGGAAATTGAAATTCTGGCTACATCTTTTTTTCCAATGCCTGCCTACATTCTATACAATACTGCAAAAGTGCACACATATTTAACACTTTACATTTATATTCTAGTGCTTAAAAGCAAAACAAAAGACAAAAACCCCATTTTTTTAAAAAAAGTGTATTTACTTATTTCTTCAATGAGCAGGAGAAACAGAGAAAAACAGAACCCTAATAAGATCTTGAAATGGCAATCCACCCCCAGCCTCAGCCAGTTTTTGATCATGAGGAAGTGTATGCCTAGCATACTTTCGCAGGTGCCAAGACTTGAACCAGGTAATGTCCCATGTGAGACTGCCTCACGGTATCATGCTTTACTGCAGCGCCACCATCTAGCCAAATATCCCGTGAGTTGTAAGGGGAATCCCAACAAAATGGCTGTGTGTCATCCACTGGTATCAATCCTGCCCTCCTCTCAGTGGATGCTTCAATAATGCTTTAATAACAGTTAACTTACAAAGTGGTTGCACTGGGAGGTTTCCTTTTACTTCTTACTGCTCTCGTTTGGCCTAATTATTGATTTTTAACAGGAAAAGGTCAGCTTCTAATTCCTTCTAAGTGCTTCCTCATTAATTCACAGATTTCCCTCTCTTTTAACTTTCTATATGTTTGTTGCCAACATCACCCCCAGTGACAAGAGCCAAGCCAGCAATGTCAACTTGCAGTTTCAGGAGGGTTAAAAGAGGATCTGTGTAAGAATATAAATAGTTTAATCGACTCGTCTTCACTCTTAGAAAAAAATTCAAATACCATGTCTTGCTGAAGGCAGATCAGTCATGTAACTGTGAAATAAAAAATGATAGCACATTTAAACCCGTAAATAAAGATTGCCATATGGATTTCTAGATGTCTTGATTCCTATGTTTAATGATAAAATTATGTTTTCTTTTCATAATCTCAATTCTTCTAGATTTCATTGCAGCAGCTCCTTATTAATCCATAATAAAAACAACAACAAAAAATCTCTCCATGTTCAGTATTTCCCCAGGGCTTTGTGATTGGAACATAATTACCTTGAAGTATAACCACTGCATCCTATCCTAATGTCATCAAAAATGAGAACATACCTCTTAGAAAAATAGTAAATACAGTCATTTGTTTGTAATAACCACTTCGAACCAGAAACCAGCAGCTCCAATCATTACATGTTTGTTGAAATGTGTTCAGTTCCCATAGCTGATCTACTTCTCTTTTCAAGAGTCTATAGCCCAGAATTTTAGGGAAGAAGGAGGATAAATGCACTGAAAAGACCTTGTGACCTTGCCAAAAAAACCTTTTCTCAGTCCAATCAAATCTATTTTACAATGGCAAATGGGAAAATGAGAATCTGAACAGGAAGACTGAACCAGTTGCTTAAGTCATCTGGAGGGCAATACTATGTTGATATGTCTATATTAAGACAAAGATGGGAAAATGCATACTGGGTACTTCAGAAAAGGAGATTTTGTTGAGATTAAAACTTAATATGTAAGAGTGACTGTGAGTGTACATTGTGGCCTTCTTCTACTTCCACTGAACGTGGGAGACTCTAACAGCAGCATCATTTGTGGAGGAAATTCAGACTTCCAAACAGAGACAGATAAATTCTACAAGGCATAATAGATGTAGACGAATAGACAGCAACAGGTAGAGAATGGAGGGGGAGTGCTAAAATCAACAGTAACAAAATTATGAGATAAAATTACAATAAGGATAATATAATAATAAAGACATGATAATAACAATACTCAGGAACCAAACAGTGCTTTGAAAAGTGCAAAGAAGGTACATGCTTTCTTGATTCTAAAGCACAGAAAGAAATCTTTTAGATCTGCCTGAAGAGAAGTAGATAGAAATACAGAATAATCCCTTGAAATGAAACCAGCAAACAAGGTAGATTATCAGGAACTTAAAGTCTGGTCCCTGAGATTTGGGCAAGTTCTTTTTTTTTTTTTTAACATATCTAAGGAGTCATCAAAATTTTATAGAAAATGCTTATTATGAAAAACCATGCATAAAATTTCAATATCTTTGCACCAAAGTAAAATTTTATTTTAATCCTGTTTTGCCGTGAACTTTCTGAAGTTTCCTTGTATTTGTCTCATTTTCCTCATTTATAAAATAATCATGACAATAATGTCACTTTTTCCCCCCTGTAAGGTGCTCATAGCTCACAAGGGAAAGAAGTGAGAAAGAGGGAAGGAAAGCACCCTTGAGGGCGAATGGCCACATCACAGTCCCTTCTCCATCCTCCTCTTGGGATTTTTGAGCAGGCACATATGTGCCCAGTGTATATTTCAAGCCACCAGGTTTAGGATTTGACCACACTGTCAGTTCTGTAAGACACAGCTGCCTTAACCACCAGGCTATGCCTCTGCCTGCCTCACAGATGGTCTTTTGAGTGTGAATTGAGGTAATTGCTTGCCAGAGTGTCATCTCTAGCAATGTTTCTGAAATTCAGTCTGTAAGGACTAGGATGGGAAATGCTGCTTTTTATCAAAAAATTTCAACAAACAAAATGTATTATTTGATGGCAAGATATTTAGGGTAGTAAAATACATTCAAGTTCATTGCTACACATAGACATGCACACACACACACACACACACACACACACACACACATACTTACCATGGTCTCACACACATTTTTTTATGACATCTAATTCCACTTAGTGTAAAAAACAGCAGTATATTAAAAGGTCATCCTTAACCATTCTTCCCTAACACTGATAACAGAACCATGAGAGCATCATGCTATAGGTAATAGCTGATGTCATCTCTAAGGCTAAACTCTGGCGAGCTGTGTGTTTTTGACTGAAATCCAAAGGTCATGTCTACGAGCTGAAAATCAAACAGTCCAAACTTTGGTGTCATTTTCAGATAAAAATATGGTGAAGTAATCAAATGTAACTTGCATGCTTGATACTGACTGCAGAGATAATTATAGTGCATTGTATGTACATATTAATTTGTAAGACAAAAAATCTTCTATATTGAGTTAATAAACAATTCCAAAATATACTCGTATTAATAATACCCTTGGCATGTCAATGTACTTGATTGGCTCACAATTTCTTAAATTTTGATCATTATTAACTCTTCTTGCTCTGGGAATCTAAGATTTCAAAATCTTGGTAAAAAAATAAAATAAAATAATTTCAGGACCAGCAATTAGTGTAATGGCTATGTTGATGGACTCCCATGTAGTGGACCATGGTCCGAGTCCTGGACCCGGTGGCTTAAAATTCACTCTGGGCACATGTGCGTGCGTGCCCAAGATCCCAAGAGGAGAATGGAGGAGAAGGGATTGCGGCATAGCCATCCCACCTGGGGGGTGATTTCTCGTTTTCTTTCTCTCTGTCTCTCTCTGTCTTTCTGGTGAGCGCATGCACCCTGTAGCAAAAACCTCTTAAAAAACAAAAACAAAAACAAAAACAAAAAAGAAAAGAAAGAATTTCTAATCTGGGAAGAAAAATAAAAGGCATAGCACCAAAAAAAGTCTAGAAAATATGATCTTCTTGAATTAAAGTATAATAATAAATAGTATAATTTCAGCATATAAATTCACATGACTCCATGCTAAAGATAGTGAGAGACAATTCTGTTGGCAACAATCTCTCTCCTTAGACTGTCTTATATTGGGCTGGTAGGTGGCATAATGGTAGCATGAAGAGAAAAATAGTTAAAATAACTTTCAAGGAATTTTTTTCCTGGCCTTATCACTGAGGCTTTCAAGAAAAACCTTGTGATATATTTAAATGCTAACTAATTTGGAGACGTGGTTGGACTGGATTCCCACATGACCAACTGCAGTTCGAGTCCCAGACCTTGTGGTTAGC
>NW_006159990.1:2770725-2779160 GCF_000334495.1 Tupaia belangeri chinensis | reverse complement strand
TTCTCGTCAAATTAAAAAATCATAATAACAAATAGAATTAAATAAATAAATAATTCTTCTGAAAAAGGATATCATATCTAGGAAAAAACACAGAAATGAAATTAAATGTGGAAAAGACATAGCAAGGGCAAAATAAAAATATTAAATAATTAAATAAGCAGGCACATGATACCTTATGGTCAGGAGAAAAGAACAAAATTAAGGAAAAGTAGAAATTTATTAAAATCTCATCATTATTTCACTAGTATAGAGTTTGTATTTATTTTTTTTTAGTGAGATAACCCCAACCTATAGGTGATGAATAATAAAAATCACACCCATGAGGGAAAAAAATGCATTTTATTTGTAAACATTGCATGAATTTGTGTAGATTTTAGACATTGTAATTGTCCAAGTATTTTGAGAATCTAACCACTGGATGATAGAAAGAAACTAAAAATTTTTACAAACCCTAATTTTTATTTCATATTTATTCTCTTAATTTAAGGTACTGTAACACACACAGATTGCAAAATTCTTATTTAAAATAAGTACGGGGCAGACTCTGTGGGTAAAGTTAGTGCACTGTTTGAGAGAAACCAGACCTCACATGGCAACCATGTTCTAAACCCCAGCCTGATGAGCCTGCGACATGCTGGTCGTTGTCATGAGTGACCAAGATAAGGCCAGGGGACTGTAGAGGGTGCTCCTGTGTTCCTCTCTCTCTCTCTCTCTCTTTCTCTTGTTCTCACTCGTTCTCAGTCTCTCACTCTCACATGCAAACACAAGTGCTCTGTCATGCTTGAAGAGAAAAATAATTAAAACAACTTTCAAGGAACCTTTTTTCCTGGCCTTATCATTGAGGCCTTCAAGAACAAACAGGTGATATATTTAAATGCTAACTAATTTGGAGACATAGTTTGTTGAATGAAAACAAACAAAAAAATTAAACAACAAAATGATCCTTAAGATCTTTATGTACTACTACTAGTTAGCAGAGCATTTTTCTCTCACTCTTTGGCCCAGCATTCGTTATTTATTAGTAATGGAAAGTTCTGGTGCCTTCCCAGGAGTGCCATGTATGGTTGCCAGGCACAGGGAGAGGAGCACCGTCAAGAAATATTTCCAGAAATCTATTATGCTCTCTGAGTGATGTGAAATAGTTTATTTTCTCTTATTAGGCTGACTATGTGCATGGAGATTAGCTGAAAGATATCTAGCAGTATCACAAAGCCTTAAGTATAAACAGCTCACTCAGTCTTGGAAGCTGCATCCTTTAAGAGGTAAGGTTATATATATGTAGGCGTGTATGTGCATGCCTGCTGGAACTAAGCATCAGGAGACTTAGAACGCTCTAAAGTGAACTTTTTATCTTCCTTGTGATTTTCTGTTTTCTTGAAATTCAAGATAGTTAACTTCAATAAAAGTAAATGGTCTTCCTGGTTATTGATAGTTATAGAAATTAACTTAAAAATCTTTTTTTATCTGTTATACATATCCAAAATATTCAATGACCTTTATTGAAAAGGAGTGTATTTCTGTACATAATCATTTACTGAAGAATCATCCTTACATTTTTTTTTTTGAGAAGTTTTTGCTATAGGGCACGTGCGCTCTCCAGACAGGCAGAGAGAGACAGAGAGACAGAAAGCAAGAAATCACCCTGCAAGGAGGATGGACACGCCTCAATCCCTTCTCCTCCATTCTCCTCTCAGGATCTTGGGCACGCACGCACACATGCCCAGTGTGAGTTTTAAGCCACCGGGTCCGGGACGCGAACCTCAATCATGGGAGTCCAGTGACATAGCCATTATGCTAACTGCTGGTCCTAGAATCATCCTTACATTTTAATAACTGACAGTGCTGGTTCATTGAATTGTGGTCTTTTTCTTTTCACCCATTATACACTGCAGCATCTATCACCTCTGGCAAACAGCTAACAAAGTCAAAAGAAGAATTTCCAATCTACTCATGGCCTCCAAGCTGCGATTTCTTTCTGTTTCCATGGAAATGGAAAACTGATACATAAAATAATAATAATAATAAAAAAAGTGCTTTTACTTGTGAATTTTTCAAGCTTTTGATTTTTTTCAATAAAAATATAGTTTTTTTTTAACTTGATAAAATATTTAGCAGTTATTTCTTGACAATTTATTTTCATCCCAGAAAACAACTATTTAAGGGAGCATAAACATCCTTTGAAAGAAAAATTAGATCCCTGGTCTTGACATGAACCAGTCTATAATTCATGTTCAACTTACAGTATTTAAAATAACCAAACTATCCCCCTAGTTTCCAGTGAGACGCTAGTCCCGAGAGGATGCTATCCTGGACCTTGTATGAGGTTAGTAGGGAAATGGAATGATACTTTTAGAGCTGGTGGTGCTGCTAAATAGGACAATGGCAAAGATCAAATTCCAATTCATAATGGGCCCAAAGTGCACTGTGGTACCTGAAACATCACAGTGAGGATTTGAAAGCTGATGAAAGAATACCAGCTTGATTCTGTAGAGCCATTCGTGTCATCTCCTCCCAATTATTAGAGCCGGTCTCAAATCAGCAGGATTTTGAGTTACATTTTATTTTAGTTCAATTCATGCTTTTTGCAGCATCCTTTTCGCCTCCTATTTTATGAGATTCTCTAGCACTTAGAGATCTCATGACTACACAGAAAACTCTATAAGTGAAAAAAGAATGGTGGAAAGAAAATATGTGAAGTTTTTAATGCAAAATTTGCCATCCTTACTGTGAAAAATTTACAGCATTATTTTTAACTCTCTCTATATCTTAGTTTGCTATTTTACCAAATAGGAATAATAAGAGTTCTACTTAATGGGATGGATGTAAATACACTTCTGGTAGTGGCCAGCAGATGGCACAGTGGTTACATTATTGGGGTCCCACATTGCCACTGTGGTTTGAGTCCTGAACCCGATGGCTTAAAAAACACTGGGCACATGTGTCTGCATGTCCAAGATTGCAGGAAGAGAACTTTAATGTTGTCCGACTACAGTCACTTTGGAGAGTGAAAGAATAATTAAAATAATTAACATACAAGGGGACTTCATAATGTTTATGGGAAGATAGAATTAAAGTATGAGGCTGTTTTGGTGCAAAAATATTTTGCATAATACAAAACTTTTTTTTTAGAATACCCTTTTTTCATGAACTTTTTGAAGTTCCCCCTAACCCTGTCCATATGTAATGTGTGTAATAGTTTTGTTCTGGTTGATAAATGGTTATATTATTTTTATATATAAAATACTTCTATTTAAAATTTTCTTTGAAAATAAATTATGAAAAATGAAAAGAATGTACAAGCATATATATTAAGAAAATTTTGCATTAATCTACTTTTTCTTTTTTGAGAGGTTTTTGCTAAAGGACGCATGCACTCACCAGAAAGACAGAGAGAGACAAAGAGACAGAAAGTGTGAAATCACCCTCCAGAGAGGATGGACATGCCACAATCCCTTCTCCTCCGTTCTACTCTTGGGATCTTGGGCACACTCACACAGGGGCCCAGCGTGAGTCTAAGCCACTGGGTCCGGGACTCAAACTGTGATTGACAACATGGGAGTCCAGCGACATAGTCATTAGGCCAACTGCTGGTCCTAATTTTGCATTAATCTAAAAATGACAAAAAGAAAATGATACTGTTTGGCATATAGTCACATAATTATAAATTTGTTTCTTTTTTTCATGAGTGAAAGAGAGGAGAGAGATAAGAACCCACAAAAGAATTTTGCCATGCTGTAGTCCTCTCCCCCGTCTTCCAGGTATCCCAGATCCAGCTACCCAGGATCATGGTCATGTACACCCTGTCTATGTCCTCAGATCTAAGCCTTGGATTTTAACCACATGTATTTCATACCAATAGATGAAACTGGGTGGAACTTCAATGCAACTATAATACTTCTGTTCAATTCTTAGGTATAATACTTTGTTAGAAAATTAATAATTTTGGGAAAAAAAAGAAAATGAACAATTTGGGAAATGCTAAACCAATGCTAAGACATTGGACACAGTTTTGACTAGTTCTTTCTCAGGGAAGCCCTTTTGTCACTTTGGAATATGACACTACATATAGTACCAAGTTAAGAAAAAATCTCTGTGAGTCAAATTGTTTCTGTGTTGGAATAACAATACACAATCCTGGGACCAGTAGTTAGCGTAATGGCTATGTCACTGGACTCCCACGTAGTCAACCACAGTTCGAGTCCCGGACCCAGTGGCTTAAACTCACGCCGGGCACGTGTGTGTGCGTGCCCAAGATCCCAAGAGGAGAATAGAGGAGAAGGGATTGCGGCATGGCCATCCCCTCTGGGGGGTGATTTCTCGCTTTCTATCTCTCTGTCTCTCTCTGTCTGGCTGGCAAGCGCACACACCCTATAGCAAAAACTTCTCCAAAAAAAAGAAAAAAACACAATCCATTGTAGTCATTTTTATTTAATTTGTTACTTATATCATTCCATACATCTTCTACATGAAAAATAAATGTTAAAACAAGTATTGAATTAAAAGATTAAATTTTTTTAACATCAAGATTATATTAAATTGGCAATTATTTAAGAGGTGATATTTAGATGTTAAATAAAATAATTAATGTAGGACCAGCAGATGCTGAAATGGTTATATTCCTGGGTTCCCACGTAGTCAACTGCAGTTCAAGTCCCGGATACAGTGATTTAAACCTCATGATGGTCACATGTGCAGGCATGCCCCAAATCCCGAGAGAATAAAGGAAAAGTTATTGCAGTGTGGCCATGCCCTCTGGGGAATGATTCATATTTTCTATCTTTCTTTCTGTCTCTCTAGCCAGTGCTCACACCCTATAGAAAAAAGCTCTCTTAAAAAAAATTAGTAATGTAATCCAAGATGATGCTGGGGCATTTTAGCATAACCCTTGGCCTCCAGAGTCAGCTTATTAGTGTTTCTGAACAACATAAATTCTTTCCATTGTTTTTATTTGTCTCTCTTTACCTGAATCTCAGTTTTTGTGTAAATTTCTAAACATGTTTGTTCTTTATTCCTTTGCCTTAAAAAATATCCATGATTTTTTCATTGATTAGGCAAGAATTATACAAACTGATCTTTTTGTATCATCCATAATAGATACTATAAGTAGAAAACATAAAATGAAACTGGTAAAACTTACTGTTGAGGATAATTAACGAGAAAAAAGTGAAATCTCAATGCCAAATTTAGCTAAGTAAAATTGGACTTGGAGAAATGAGACTTTGTAGAAGAAAACTTGCAGAAAAGAAATTCATCTCTGACATATTCTACTGGCCAATAATCAGTACAATTTGATACAAAAGTTTATTCATAATTTAAAACTTCATCTAAAATTTAAATGAAAAACAATTCATTCTGTTAAAAAAAAAAAATGAGAACTTGCCCCAGCCTCTGTGATGCAGCCATAGTGTTTGAAACAGCAGAACTGGAAGTCGCATGCACACCACAGTTCCGGTCCCCAGTCTCAGACTGGAAAACAGAACACGTGCACGCGTGCTCAGATCCTGGCAGTATGGCGGATTGGATGAACGGGATCACAGTCTGATCAAGACCTTTGGAGGGGCTTCTCTCTTTCTCTCTCTCTCTCTCATGTATTTTTTTTTTTCTTTTGAGAGGCTTTCACTATAGGGCACGTGCGCTCGCCAGGTAGAGAGAGACATAGAGACGAAAGCAAGAAATCACCTCGCAGGGGGGATGGTCACACCACAATCCCTTCTCCTCCATTCTCCTCTCAGGATCTTGGGCACGCACGCACACGCGCTTGGCGTGAGTTCTAAGCCACCGGGTCCGGGACGCGAACCGCGGTCGACTACGTGGGAGTCCAGCCACATAGCCATTATGCTAACTGCTAGTTCCCATCTCTCTCATGTATTTTCAAAAGTTATATTTCAAAAGCTTAAATGTAAAAAGAAAATTTTGAAGTGTTTATCTTCATTGTATTAATCCAATAATTAAATTGTGTAGAAGTCTGTCCAGACAATTATTTCTGAAAACAAGTATATCAATACTTTGTATAATTCTGATTAAATGCTTACAATCAAGTTCAGTGAGATCAAAATAGCAGACTCAAAATGGCCCAATTAAAATAACTATTATGCTTTTAGAAAACCACATCTTCCAAGATATATCTCAAATACGTTGATTTTCCACATGATAACATTAAAAAAAGGAATTTTAATTTTTGAAAGTGCTTGTGTACAAACATATGTACATTTAAAGGAGAAAGGTAATAATGCAGACAGCCAAACCGCAATATGATGCATTTATGAAATACTTCAAGCCCTGTGTACTCTTAATTGATTGCATAAATATTTTCCCACATTTCATAAGATTTAGGCTAGATGTTCCTATTTTTTTTAACTTTTTTTTTTCTTAGATTTTTCTGGAGAGACAGAGAGACAAAAAGTGAGATCTCCTGGGGGAATGGCTATGCCACAATCCCTTCTCCTCGATTCTCTTCTTGGGATTTTGGGCACGCATGCAGTTGTGCCCAGTGTGAGTTTTAAGCAGCAGGTCTGGAACTCAAACCGCGATTGACTACATGGGAGTCTAGCAACATAACCATTATGCCATCTGTTGATCCCTAGAAATGCCTTTCGGTTGAATATGTTTCTTGTCATCACTTTACCATGCCTGGCATATATTAGTATATCGTCTAGCTCTATCTATTTTTAAACTTTATATAAATAGTCATGCAGTCTTCTGTCACTTGCTTATTACAGTAAACTTTGTATCTTTAAAGAGTCATTCATGTTGATTGGAGTAACTGTTTTCACTGTTATATACTTTTAACTTAATATATACTAATCTGCCAATAATTCATGTATTTTTTTGGTGATAGATATTTGTGTGTGTCCTATGCCTTTCACCTTCTATAGATGATACTGTTATGTACAATTTTGTACAAGTCTCTGGGAGTACATATTCAAGAGTGTTTTTAAAGTAATGGATTGTTAAGCTTCAGAGCATTTTAAATTCTACTACATAATGTCAAGTCATTAGCAAAGTAATAGATCTATTGTTTTTGATAAAGTTTGGCTGCTTCATATCTCACTGATAAGCAATGTCTTTAGACTTTCTATTCTTATCAATCTCACAGAATGAAAAGATAAATCACTGTGGTTTTGTTTTGTAGTTCATGATTATTAATTAGTTTGAACACATATTTATATTTATTTGACCCTCTAGCTTCCATGAGATTGCTTGTTTTCATCTTATTACTTTATAGAAGTTCTCTTTGTACATTCTCTTTTTCTTTTTTTTTTTGAGAGAGGTTTTTGCTATAGGGCACGTACACTCTCCAGACAGACAGAGACAGAGAGACAAGAAAGAGAGAAATCCCCCCCCTGGGGGGATGGCCACACTGCAATCCCTTCTCCTTCATTCTCCTCTTCTGGGGCATGCACCCACATGCACCCTGCGTGTTTTAAGCTACCAGATCCAGGACTCGAACTGCGGTCAACTACATGGGAGTCCAGTGACATAGCCATTACACTAACTGCTGGTCTCAGTACATTCTCTTTTTATAAGTGTATTTGTTTGCTTCTGAGAAAGCGAGAGAGAGGTAATCCCAACAGAGTCTTCTTACCATAATCCATACTAGCCTCAGCCAGCCCAGGTCACAGGCATGCTCAAGGGTCTCCAGAGGGGTACAGGGAGGCCTCAAGATGCAAACACAGGTCTCCAGGTGGGCCCAGCATTGTAGAGCATTGCATTACCACTGCACCACTGGCTGGTCCCTTTTTATAAGTTCTGGATTCCAATCCATTGTCACCATTAAGAAAAAGGACAGAAATCTTTTTCTAGTTTGTGTTCCAAGTGTAATTTTTCTTTTTAATTCCTTTAAGGAAGAATGCTTTATAAATAGTAGTTGCATTCTATATAGTAAAATTTACTCCTCCTTTGTCTTATGGTTTCTAATTTATATGTCTTATTTTTGTTTCTGAGAGAGATTTTTGCTATAGGCTACATGTGCTCACCAGAGAAATGGAGAAAGATGGAGAGACAGGAAGCAAGAGATCACTTCTTTGGGGGGATGGCCACATCACAATCCCTTCTCCCCCATTCTCCTCTCAGGGCCTTGGGTACACACACACACACACACGTACCCAGTGTGAGGTTTAAGCCACAGGGTCTGAGACTCAAACCACAGTTGACTACATGAGAGTCCAGTGATATAACCATTAATTAGGCATGAGATTCCAGTGGTATAACCATTAATTAGGCCATCTGCTGGTCCCTTTTATGTCTTGTTTTAGTAAGTGATATGGTTTTTTCTCTACCCTAAAATCATAAAAATAATTTCCAATATTTTCTTCTAACTGTAAGCCTTTCTTTTATATTAAATCTTTTCTCTTTCCAGAATTGAGTATTGTGTCTGACGTGAGGTAGTGAGATATATATATATATATATATATATATATATATATATATATATA
>NW_006159990.1:2766465-2769815 GCF_000334495.1 Tupaia belangeri chinensis | reverse complement strand
TTTTTTAAAGTAATGGATTGTTAAGCTTCAGAGCATTTTAAATTCTACTACATAATGTCAAGTCATTAGCAAAGTAATAGATCTATTGTTTTTGATAAAGTTTGGCTGCTTCATATCTCACTGATAAGCAATGTCTTTAGACTTTCTATTCTTATCAATCTCACAGAATGAAAAGATAAATCACTGTGGTTTTGTTTTGTAGTTCATGATTATTAATTAGTTTGAACACATATTTATATTTATTTGACCCTCTAGCTTCCATGAGATTGCTTGTTTTCATCTTATTACTTTATAGAAGTTCTCTTTGTACATTCTCTTTTTTTTTTTTTTTTTATAGGGAGGTTTTTCATATACAGACAGACAGAGACAGAGAGACAAGAAAGAGAGAAATCCCCCCCCTGGGGGGATGGCCACACTGCAATCCCTTCTCCTTCATTCTCCTCTTGGGATCTTGGGCATGCACGCACATGCACCCTGCGTGTTTTAAGCTACCAGATCCAGGACTCGAACTGCGGTCAACTACATGGGAGTCCAGTGACATAGCCATTACACTAACTGCTGGTCTCAGTACATTCTCTTTTTATAAGTGTATTTGTTTGCTTCTGAGAAAGCGAGAGAGAGGTAATCCCAACAGAGTCTTCTTACCATAATCCATACTAGCCTCAGCCAGCCCAGGTCACAGGCATGCTCAAGGGTCTCCAGAGGGGTACAGGGAGGCCTCAAGATGCAAACACAGGTCTCCAGGTGGGCCCAGCATTGTAGAGCATTGCATTACCACTGCACCACTGGCTGGTCCCTTTTTATAAGTTCTGGATTCCAATCCATTGTCACCATTAAGAAAAAGGACAGAAATCTTTTTCTAGTTTGTGTTCCAAGTGTAATTTTTCTTTTTAATTCCTTTAAGGAAGAATGCTTTATAAATAGTAGTTGCATTCTATATAGTAAAATTTACTCCTCCTTTGTCTTATGGTTTCTAATTTATATGTCTTATTTTTGTTTCTGAGAGAGATTTTTGCTATAGGCTACATGTGCTCACCAGAGAAATGGAGAAAGATGGAGAGACAGGAAGCAAGAGATCACTTCTTTGGGGGGATGGCCACATCACAATCCCTTCTCCCCCATTCTCCTCTCAGGGCCTTGGGTACACACACACACACACACGTACCCAGTGTGAGGTTTAAGCCACAGGGTCTGAGACTCAAACCACAGTTGACTACATGAGAGTCCAGTGATATAACCATTAATTAGGCCATCTGCTGGTCCCTTTTATGTCTTGTTTTAGTAAGTGATATGGTTTTTTCTCTACCCTAAAATCATAAAAATAATTTCCAATATTTTCTTCTAACTGTAAGCCTTTCTTTTATATTAAATCTTTTCTCTTTCCAGAATTGAGTATTGTGTCTGACGTGAGGTAGTGAGATATATATATATATATATATATATTTCCTCATGTGAAAAATGTCCATTCATTCTTATTTTATCTGAAATGATAGTTCTGACATCTATTAGACTACTTATGATTTTACTCACAAATAATATAACCTAATTATGCACTTGAAAAGTTTACTGTCATTTATCTTTCAAGTCTCTTTTAAATAAACATTATTTGAATATATTTATCACTCTATCTATAATCTTTGTATTTGTCATTTAACATACATTCTAAATTTCCCCCCATTATGACTCAGGCTTTTAAAATATTTGTAGGAGCCTAGGAGGATCATCTATTGACATCATTTTGTTTTCCTCAGATTCTCATGTTGAAATTCTAAACCCTAGTATGGTTATATCCAGAAACGGGGCTTCAAAGGAAATAATGAAAGTTAAATAAGATAGTCAGGGTGGGGCTCTGATGCAATAGGCAAAGGCCCCAGAGAGCTTTCCCCTCCCTCTCTCTCCATACCACATGAAGACACGGTGAGAAAGCAAGCATCTGAAGGCAAGAAGCTAGCCCTCACAACGAACCAGCTTGGCCAACACCTTGACTTGAACATCCGAGTCCCTAGAACTGCGAAAAATTCATTTCTGCTGTTTATTTCTCGTTACTGGTAGTATTCTGCTGTGACAGTCCGAGCAGAGGGACTGACGCTGTTTTAGGACTATTTTAGGTGGTTTTAATCCTTTGATACAGTAGATATTGCTATATTGACTATGCCAGAGTAAGAACATACTCTAAATCTTTGTATTATTTCTATGGTAAATTCCTAGGAATAAGTTTAGTAGCTCAAAAGAATAAGCATATTGTTAGCTTTTAAAAGTATCCTTTCATATTGTTTTCTCAGATGATTACATCATTGTACATACGCCAGCAGCACTTGAACATGCCAAGTGCATATTGAAATGTAGAGACTTTGTAACATGATGATGAGATAGGTATGATGCGACCTTAAGATTGCTCTTCTTTTCAATTTAACACCATATTCCTGATCTTTAGATGCTCCTTAATTACATAGACAATAGTTCTGTGATTCAGCAGGTGTCTTCTCTGATTCACAGAACTAATTCTGCATATGGACATTTGATCAGTCATAAGTACATGTTTGCAACTTATTTACCAACATGTAATATACTCTTACATTAAAAAAAAGAAAAGAAAAACAAATCATGGAAGTAAGTTTATTCAGTTAACTTAACTTCAATTAGCTGAGGAACAAGAGATGGGTGTGAATGCTAGATGTGGTGTGTGTGGAGGAGTGGGGTCTAGGGAAGGACATTTGGAGGAGGGATACAAGAGGCAGAGCATTGACGGGACGGGGAGGTGTGGTGTTATCTATTGAAGATATTTTCATCAACTGGACTGGGGAGAAATGTTCACATATTGAAATGTTCACTTCATAAGCCAAACAATGCCATTGAATGTATATAAAAAATTAATTAATTAAAAATTAGCTGAGGAAAAAAATGGGAGATGAAAAATACATTTTAAACCATACATACACAGGCAAAAAGTAATTATAGTACATGCATATGCAATACATAGATGAATGTATACATGTGTCATACAGGAGGTGGTCTTCAAAATGTTTATGAAATTTGTATTAAATTTGTGCATGAATTTCAAAATATTTTCATATAAAAAATCATACTTCAATCCCACTTTTCTACACACATTTTGAATTTCCATATATGAACATATACAAATAAGGTATTAAAAGCTAAAATCTTAGTGCACTGTTTTAGAATAGAAACTTACACTAACTACCTTACATACAAACACACAATAACTGAAACTAAAAGCAGTTATTTCAACAGACATTGGTTCTCTTTTCATTACTTAAGAAAAGGGGCATTTTCTGAAATTCAGCTTCTAAGCTTTGAATTTGTGGGCTTCTGAATCAGGCCAGCAGGAA
>NW_006159990.1:2754018-2766453 GCF_000334495.1 Tupaia belangeri chinensis | reverse complement strand
CAGGAATCACAAAAAGCCCGTTTCTACAAAGCAGTGACATTCATATTTCTTTAATATTTCCTCTAACCTTATTGCTCCTGTGAGCAAAATAGCTGCTGCTATTTGCTCGGGATTGGCAGCCATGGTCGGACTGGCTGTCAGACAACCCCATCTCTCTCACTAATTTCAAGCTCTGTCGAACCGTCTGCTGTGGCAGGACCAATGTGCAACATTTCACAGCAGCCTCAGCACAACTTGGGAATAATCTTAAAGAAACTTGTGGCTCTTGCTAATTACTGGGAAAATGCTATCGTTTTTTTCTTTGTTTTCTTTCTTTTTGGTTTGACTTAATCAACTGGTTCACTGTGGTACAATTCATTGCTATAAATAATATCAGTGGTCACAGGTGTTATTTTGAAAAAGAAAAAAACAATAGGTGAAATTTATTCCATAAATAGGAGAAATGAACTAAGAGAAATCATGCATCACTAAACTTGTCTAAGAGACAATAAATGTTGTTTCCCAAGCTATTTCCACAATCTTCCCTTAGAGGTCTCTTTCATGTGCCCATTTATTCCACTAATGAAAACAGACTCTAAATGCAATCTTGCCACTTCCTCATATAGAATTCCCTCTTCATTTCTGGGTGATCATTTGTTCTATGGCCCTTCTATCCACTGATGCAATTTTTAAGAGTTTATCAATATACCACATTCATATAAAGACATTTCAATTCCCATTTCCTTTAAATGTTTCTATAATGCATATTTCCTCACTATGTATTCCTGAAATACAAACATATGTATGAATATATATATATAGCCTATTTTCACTTTTTGTAGGTTTTCTTTCTCAGACATTGTAAATTTTAAAAAATCTATTTGGCAAATCAAAAATTCCTTAGGTTTTTTTTTTTTTTTTCTTCTTGCTTTCTCCTCTTGGGCTTTATATTATTCCCTAGTAATCCCAACACCTCCTTTGGCTTTGACCACCCAGTGAATTAACTCACACATGTATTCTTGTCTTGTACTGTTTGCCAATCAATATGAGTATGTTTTTTCACTACTTACCCTCTTCACCTAAATACTAACAGACACCTCCAGTTCAGTGTTTTGGAAATCTGTTTGGCAATATATGCTAACCCTTTAAAAAGGTGTACTTTCTGACCCCAAATTCCACAACATGGTCTCTACCCCAATGATATGAATACCAATGGACACCAAGGGATATATATATATAAGGATGTTTATAGTGTCATTATTAATTACTATTCATAATTGCCCTTAATTGAAAAACCCCAGACAAGAGTAGAATAGATACAGAAATTGAGTAAAAATAATAAAATGGAATACTGCGTAGCACTGCAAACAAATGAACCATTGCTAGCCTAACAATATCAATTAATCTTACAGATGCAATTGTGAATTTTAAAAAGTCAGCATAAAATTGTGTATGCTCTATGGTTTTATTCATAATTTAAAAAGAGAAAATTTTTAAACTATGTAATTTTTGAACTATGTAATTTTATTAAAAGTCAAGATAGTTTCTTTTTCAGGAGAAATATGAGTAGGTAGAAGTTAAGGGTGCCTTTTTATGGGGTGGTAATGTTCAATGTTCCATCTTGATGTAGGCACTGGCTACATGTAGGACCACTTGATGAAAACTGACCAAGCTGTACCATTATAAATTATGTAAATCTCCATGTATTATTTATAAAATACTTCATAAAATTACTTGATAACATCACTTCTTTTTTTTTTTTTTTTAAGATTTCTTTTCTTTTCCAGAGAGTGTGTGTGCTTGCCAGAGAAACAGGGCGAAGGAAAGTGAGCAATCACCCCTCAGAGGAATGACCACACCACAATCCCTTTTCCTCCATTCTCTTCTTGGAATTCGGAGCACACAAACACATGTGCCCAGTGTGATTTTCAAGCCACTGGGTCAAGGACTCAAACTATGGTTCACCATGTCAGCGTACAACACCTTAAACCACCATAAAAATATTGACACCAATAGCACCACTTTTAAATGATAATAAATTCTTCCTCCACATTATCACAAGAATAACTTTGAGTTATATCTAATCTTCATAGAGTTCTGCATAAAACCTTTCAATGTTTTTCTATTGGCTTTAGATTTAAAAATCTAACTTCTGAGCAAAGAATAAAAATCTTTCATAATTTAATTTCTACTTAAATCTAGACACATCTTTTACCATGTTTTGGTTACACCTAATCATTTTTCTTTTTTTAAAAATTAACTTTGTTTAAAATTTTTGTTTTGTGTTCCTCTTTAATTTTTAAGTTTATAAACTCAAATATTACTCCTATATAGTTCACTTCGATTTCATGAGGCAGTTAAACATTTTCTCTTGCACATTCCTATATCATTCTCAGTGTACTCAGAGTCCTTATTGTATTGCACCTATCCCACAAAATATTGCTCTTTTTTAAATATATGACTAATACGGAAATTACACATAGGCTGGACAAGGTAAGGAATAATCTTCTCATATTAAGAAATATATATTTTTAAATTAAGCAATATAATATTTTGCAAGATTTTGCAAATTATATTATTTAGTACCAATTTTTAAACTGGGAAAACAGTGGATTCTCAAGCAATTGGTGTAAGTATCAACTGAAGGATTTCTAGGTACCCAAAAAGCTATCCACAAGGACACAGAATATAGTTATGAGCATATGTTCTTATTATTATATGTATACACCAATAAGAATAAAAACATGGACTCATGAAATTATTCAGTTATATGTTATCAATATAATTAATTTCTAGATTTATTCATATGTAGATTAGAAATACCTAACTAAAATGAGAAAACTGAAAGCAAATGAGAGGTCTTAAAATTCTCCCTCCCCCCTGAGAATTAAAGGAGTGTGTTCAGATAAAGTGATTATTTATTTATTGGAAGAATGTTCCATGGCACTCAGCCAAAAGTATTTCTGAGACTTTAAGTTAGGCAGATAGGTTAGCTTATATTTGCAAAAGATATTCCAATATTTCAAACTGTTTTATAGATGGATTCAATCCTTATTCTACCACTTATGTGTCACTCAATAATATTTTACCTTATTAAGAAAATATATATTATCTGTAATATTAGAACATCAATACCTATCTTGTAACTACTCTTAGATTTAGCAATAACTTTTGAAGTGTTTAGAGGTAGACACGCTGGGAATCCTTGCATACTAACAATTTAGTATTGTTTAGAATTATAATTTTTAGTAAAATGAGTGAAGTTGACTAGATTGTGTTATAAGATTTAATGAAATTGCTAAATTTGAAATTCAGCTATAATAAGTTCTTAGCCCCTGATAATTACTAGAATTTGTACACTCTATTCTAGTCACTTTGTTGACAGATCAACCTCAGCTCAGTTTAGGTATTAATTGTTTGCATTTTATATATTTCTAGAAATTTCTCAAAATATGGGTAGCTGTTGTTTAATAAAGAAATTGATTTTTAATCCCTTGTACCTGGGAAGAAATCTCAAAACCCTTGGGATTTCCTGAGTGATAAGAGTGTCTTTGCTATTTATCTTAGGCCTCTGGGCTATATCTACATTTATGCTAATGAGGTGATTTGTAACTATGTATTAGACAATTTATGATCTTGAGATGACTCAGGCTGTGATATGACACACCACCCCAGAAGGACCAACATATAACTAGAATGTTTGAACCATGTAATATCAAACTGTCCTCTTGGGAGGGAAGAGAGCTGACTATTGAGTTGAACCACATGACCAAAGATTCAATACCTCATCCTTACACAGTAAAATTTAAATAAAAACTGGACACTGAAGGTCAGGTAAGCCTCTTGGTTGGTGACACAAATTAATGTAAGTGATACATCCAGGGCACATAGAGGCTTCTTGTTTTGGATCTTTCCACGTCTTTCTCTATGACCCTCTTCTGATTTGCATCCTTTATAAAATTAAACTATGATCACAATTTTAGCATTTTTCTGATTACTGTGAGTGATCCTAGTGAATTACTGAATTTCTGAGAAATTAGTGGGAGTGCCCAAATTTAAATCTGTTTTTCAGAGCAAGAATGACCGCTGTGAAGGTTAATTTTGAGTGTGTCTTTGACTGGATTAAGAAGTACTTATAATGGGACTAGACTCCCACTCCCACATGGTCAACTGTGGTTCAAGTTCTGGACCCAGCAGTTGAAGCTCATGCTGCTCACACTTGCATGCCTATCCAAAATCCAGAAAGGAGAATGGATTGTGGCAAGAGCATCCCCCTTAAAGAGTGATTTCTCACTTTCTGTCTGTCTGTCTTTATCTCTCCAGTGAGTGTACATATTCTATGACAAAAATCTATTTATTTTAAAAAAATGTACCTATTAACCTGGTAAAGGATTACACTAGTATGTAAGTGAGGATGTTTCTACAGGAAATTAATATGCACGTGTGAGTGAACTAGGTGGGGAAGATGCACTCTTGATGTGATCAGGCACTATCCACTTTGCTGGGGACCCAGAGAAAACAAATACAGAAAGCGGATGGGTCCTTGTTTGAAAGTAAGATAGATGTCTTCTGGTGTTACTTTGGACATGAAAACACAGGCTCATCTGCCTTTGAACTCCAGGATTCACACCACCAACCTCACCATTTTCTCGCAAACTGACTTCTCAGGCCTTTGGCCTCAGAGTGAATGTTATATCATTGGCTTCCCTGCTTCTGAGGCCTTTGAACTTGGACTGAGCTACACTGCTAGTGTCTTGCAGATAGATGGCCTATTGTGGAGCTTTTCAGCTGCTGTAATGGTATGAGGCATTTCTCCTAATAAATCCCCCTCATCTGTATACGTATCCTATTGGTTCTGTATCTCTAAAGAACCTTGACTGGTGCACCTGCGAATCCAGAACTTGTGTCTGGTATCTGAAGTGACAAGAGTCTTGTGGGAAGCTCTGACATTACCCTGTTATAGGTAGTTAGGGTCACAATTGTTTTACAGTGTCAAACCAAATTGCTTGACTTATTTGTTTGTTTGTTCTAGTGTGATAAATAAAATAATATCTACCTGGTCTAAAATAGACATGTACAACTGAGATCAACTTAGAGCTTCAACACAGCTCTGTGAGTTTAGCACTGAGAGTTCTTCTAATTTTGGAGAGAAAGAATAATTTTTTGGTAAATATGTTGTTTTTAAAAATGTTGCTTAATTAAAAGTATGTGCTGGCTAAACAAGTGAAAATCGGCTAGATACATTGCTTTAGCAACAATGTTTGTCCTCAGTCTTAAAAACTTGCAGAATATGAAGTTTGGATTTGGGGGAGAAGTGCTGGAGGAAGTAAGCAGGGAAAGAAGCAAGAAAAAGAGGGGGAGAGAAAGAACGGAATAAAGGAAAAGAAGGCAAAAGTGTTCAACTGATGGGAGAAACATGGCTCGTCCTTGACAAATTATATTTTTTAGATATATTCTGGAAATTCCATTTCCCACTGCAACATGTCGAGACCCCGGAAGTCATCATTTCTGTCATTACAACAGGAAAAAGGCTGAACAAACTGAAAATCAGCTACTTTTTCTGGACACAGCTGAGGTCTTAGGGAAAGCAGTCACCTGGAAACCTCAAGGGAGAGAGGAATACAAAAAGTCACAGCCAGGATCTGTTGTTCTGAAACAGAAGCCACTGAAGCAATAAACTGGTAGGCACACTAAATGATAGTTCTGACAAATTTTTAGAGGCTAAGTATGGATTAGTGTAAGAGTAAAGAACTCCTTAGGGACAGTCTTACTGGCACTTTGCATTTCCATGTGGTTTACTTCCATGAAGCCTACCAGGTTCTCAGAATGAAGTTCTACTCTAACAGGCTGAGTGGAAGAATAAACAACAGAAGCAAGACAAACATGCGAATATGTGTGGGAAAAATCAAACTGCAAAAAGAAATAGATAAATCCAATATTATAGTTAGAGTCTTTGGCTCCACTCGTTCAAGTGTTGAGAAGACCTAATGACTTGATAAGTCTAGCAGACCCAAAATAAAAAATGATAAATTGACCTGAAAAATATATTCTGAACATTTAATATATAGACATATACTTAATGGTATTAAAACTGTTTATTATTTAATTTTGTACAGGAAATAAATTATTATAACTTTAACATGATATAACCTTTAACCCATTTTCAATTCAATGAAATAAATTTTATTTTATTTCTATAATTTGGAGAGTTGTGGGGTAATTATTGTAATTATATATATTTCAGAAGAAGCAACACTAGCTGGTGTAATTGATAGCTTCAATTGTTTGACACGCTAGAAAGGCATTTTCATCTCTACCTTGTTGCCAGGCAGGTTAGGTAGCAATCGTAGGAGGATGTCCTCCCAACCCACCCCTACACTAACTCCAGAATCCAGAATTCATACACTTAGGAGTTTCGCTTCTAGACGAATCAACTAGGAGGAAAAGGGAATGCAAGAATGAGATCATAAGAAACCTGTATCACTTGTGTTGGCAGTCCTTCGGTCAGAACTCAAATACCTAGTCCCTTCCATGCACTTGAGGTGGGTGGGCACGTAGCATTAACTCTGCCGCCTGAATATACCAAAAATTAATCTAAAATTTAGAATCTTGGATCAGCTGGTGGCATGGTGGTTAAGGTAACTGGGTCCCCTATGGCCAACCGTTCAGTTCATGTACCAGATCTGACTTGGGAACACACCAGGTATGTGTGTGTGTGTGTGTGCCCCAAATCCCAAGTCTCAAGAGGATAAAGGAGGAAAAAGGACTGTGATGTGGCCATTCTCACTTTCCCTCCCTCTGTCATAATTAAAGCAATACTGCTTTACTGGTGGGTGAAACAAGAATTTAGAGTTCATGCTAGTTCAAAGCTATTACAGATTCCAATCACTTCCTAATAATGTTAGGTTAGATTAGAAGATACATTAGTATATGTGATTTGAAGAAATTGTAATTTAATCTTACAAAGACTACCTTACAAAATAACTATCCAAACTGAACTTTATTACATAAGTTTTGTGATAGATTGTATGTTTATAAATTTCCTTCACAGTGCAGAAGACTAGCATGAAATAGCTGTATCAGTGTTTCCTCTTTATTTGTAAGTCATAAGAACTACTTTTCAAACTTAAAATAATCTATAAATACTCGTGCTTAATCAATCTTTTGGCAGAAATCTTTATTTTAAAATTGTATTTTTTCTACCCTTGTATGCAGTATTAGTTTATGAATTAAAAAAAAATACTCTTTGGTCCATAAAAGCTATAAAGTAATTTCTGTATGCTAAGTTTAAAGTCCAAGGTTAGAATTATATCGTTTTATTTTTTTTTTTAAGTTTTAATTTTTTTTTTTTACCTGAAGACCAGCAGATGGCATAGTGGTTGCATTCTTGGACTCCCACATAGCTTATGGGAGTTCGAGTCCCGGACCCAGTGGCTTGATAATCATGTTGGGCACATGTATGTGCATACCTCCAGATCCCAGGAGAATGGAGAAGATATTTTGGCGTGGCTAGCCCCACTGGAAGATTATTTCTCACCTTCCCTCTCACTATCTGTCTCTCCAATGAGTGCACATGCCCTAAGGTAAAACCTCTCAAAACATTTTTTTTAACCTCATGTAATAGTGTCTTTCTTGAAAACTGAAATCTGTTTCCACAATATGCTTATCTCTAATTTAAGCACAAGATTTCTTTCCATTTTTTCTTTTTAAAATTACAACAGCAATAAAAATGTTGAAAATGTGCCATACCACCACTTACTGTAATATTCCCAGAATAGTTCTGATTAATTTACAAATCATATTTAGATATTAAAATACAATACTATTAAAGGAAAAGAGATGTTGTAATTTAATTGGCTTTAAATGTGTTTGAAATGATTAAGACTTTTGTCCAGGTTAAATGGCTGACAAACCTCTTTAAAATAGCCAGTCTTAAATGAGCCACCCAGTACAGCAGATACGGTCTTACCCATTGTATCTTCATTATTTGAGCACTGTCACATCACAGTAGAAAATATTAGTATATGTGATTTAGCTTTCTTCATTCTAACTTGTGTGATCTCATGAGAATGACTTACAAGGATATTTCATATCATTCAGAGAATCTGATCTTCACATTTACTTTTAGTAATAAATATGAACAATTTCACTGTTGAACATACAATTTGTATGCAATATTTTAAAATTGTGCTAGTGTATGTACTGGTTTCAGTTCATATTATAGAACTAATATAACAGAAGAACAAAAACAAAAACAAGGAAGAGAAAGTTTTATATAAATTAAAACCGAGGTGCCCTTCAACTTGTTAAAGAGTTCATTTTTCCTTTAGTTAAAAAGAAGCATTTGAATTAAATACATAAATATTGAAAAGGCAATTATGGTTTGTTACCAGGACGACAGAAATGAAGCACATGATAAAATAATGGGAATAATTTACAGCTCACTGGGACAGCCATAGAAGACAATAATCTAATGGAAAAGGCACATTTATCTAAAAAGAAAATAAGATCTCTTATCTAAACGCATCTTTAGTTTCAACATTAGTTCACCAGGTGATTGTTCAGAATCTCATTTTTTGAATCTTTCAAAGAGGTTTTTAGTAATTTGTGGATGATTCGGATGTACCATAGCTACTTTCATGCAAAGAGAGCATCCTGAATGGACTCGCAATTCAAGTTTACTTAGGAATAAAATGCTTTGGCTTCTCTATAAACTCTTTGATATTTTGAAATAAATGGTCAGTTCACGCATAATTCTTTA
Organism: Tupaia belangeri chinensis; assembly: GCF_000334495.1. Classification (NCBI taxonomy): domain Eukaryota; kingdom Metazoa; phylum Chordata; class Mammalia; order Scandentia; family Tupaiidae; genus Tupaia; species Tupaia belangeri. The sequence continues at coordinate 2,757,713 of NW_006159990.1, read as the reverse complement.
AACTCTAGATAGGTGTGATTCAATCGTTAAGATTCCACCACTTTAGCTATAGTAACAAGTCCATGGCATAAATGCCCATATATAGTAACCTCCCCATTAGAGTCCCGGAAGTTAGAAAATACTATGTGAAAGAGAGCATTTAAAATTAGTTTAATCTTCTGTCTCTTCTGATGATAGTTGATAAATATTTTGAGTAAGAATCTAGTAGTCTAGGAAATGTGATTCATTTATAATTCAAGACCAGATAAGTATTACATAAAACTAACATCAAGAACAGAATTTTAAAAATATGACCGGAACTAACAATAGCTCCATCATGAGGTACACTTAACCATTTTAGTCAGCAATGCACTACTGATTTAGGCTCTGGACTTTTGTTTGTTTGTTTCAATTGACTTTGACCACAATTCTATGACAAAGATTGGCATCTTCACATATCTAAAGTGGCCACAGAAACGTAGGGAAAACCCATACTTTGTACCTTGAGGAATTTATCCAATCGGAAAATGTGTGAAGGAATTATGAAGGAAGTCAGTTAACATTCTATTCATGAGACTATTGGTTGTCTTTTGAATGGAGACTAGTGGCTACCCAATTTTCAAGACATTAATAACCTATAAAGAAAGAAGCTAGCCAAAGTGTGAGTATTGCTGGGGTTCACAAGTATAGACAGAGATGAGGGATGGCACAAAGAAGGATTTTTATTTTAGTCAAGATGCATGTCAGATTGTCTTTTGGCTTACCCCTGGGTTCCTACAGAGGAAAAAGTAAGGGAAATGAGAGAGCTCTATTATTTTTGAAAAATAAATAAAAAGTTCATTTTTATTTTGTGGCCTAGTAATGAATTATATCATAGTTCTTCAGGAAGGATATGGGTCTGGAGAAAATACATTCTACTATTTCTGTTCTGGATCTACTTATATAAAAGCTCTCTTTATAATATTAGCAACATGAGAGATAATCACCTGTATGGCCAGATTGTTAGACAGTCTGGCGATTGATATTGGGAACGACAGAGGATATTAAAACGGTGGTGTCAGCTCACCCAAAAGGGGCTGACAGGACATGGAAGTGATGGAAGAAAATGTAAAGTGTGACCTTCAGAGAGAATATGCTATACCCGCTGACCTATCTGAACCAGAGAGGAAGGATAGAAAGAGCAGCAGCTTGGGAGATTAAAAGAATTGAGTTTGTTGTTTTTACGACTTAATTCTATCCGCAGCCTAATGTGGCCAGGAGTGTGAGTAGTGCAAGATAACTTAGATTCTTCTGTGGACACTTTCTCAAATATTCAGGAGGTTTTTTTTTTTTAATTCCTCATAAGTTAATTAAAATAACAACTATCAATACATAAATGCAAAAGAAAAGTCAGGAATAATCAGTAATCTTCTGGAGGGACTTCTGTGTACATTATTATATTTGATCTTCATAACAGCACTTCTGAAACAGGTATTATCCCAATTTTTCACATGAAACTTATGAGAAGTGAGGTAGTTTGTTTCTGCAGGAGTAGTGTATATCCTCCAGACAAATCCATGGATGCCTGATTCTGAAGCATTTGTTCTTACAACACATAGCTATAGAGAAAGCTGGAAGAAAATTCCATCACTGCTTGCAAAAATCAATATTTACTATTCCACATGAATGCATAGGTACTACATAAAGAGAAAGGCTATTTTTGCTTGAAAAATAATTGTATTTCCTTCTTTTTTATGTTTTCTCATCAAAAACTTGAAATGTGAGAACAGCTAATACAATCCTGGTTGACCTCAAGATCCTTTAGGATTATTTTGTGATTTGACTTTCATGAACAAAGAACCAGTGAAAAAACACAAAACAAACCAATGAACATGTAATGGTGCTGACAAGCGTCTTGCCTGGCTCCCTACCCTTAGGAGACTGTCATCCTGTTTCATTGTCAGTTTATAAACATCATCTCGCTAAATGGAAAGCAGAAATAATTCATTCAGTTCACTTAGGAAACCTTGAACTTCAGGTCACCTAAACTAAATCTGTTTGAATCTCAGAAGTAATGAGAGAGCAAACATAAAATTATAGAAAATTCTAATGCTATTTTCATCCCAGGGAGTTCAGAATTACATTATGCAGGGAATATAATTAACTCCACTGTATTCTACCCTAAGTAGCATCTTAGAAATGTAGGATTTATCATTAACATAAATGGAACAAAAGTACAGGCGTGAAGTAAAGTATCAGCAACATTGCCATGAACAGCCAATGGGAAGCAAAGACTCTTGCAAAAGAATGACAGGTGGTTAAAAGTCAAAGGAAGTGATGAAAGCTATAATTAAAACCATAAACTGTAAGTAAAAGCGCATGTAAGCTACAGAGCCATTTAGTCCATGGGTGAAAGGACCCAGAATAATTATATCAAGCTAAATGAAGAGTTATTGCTTTTTTTGCAAGGCTCAGGCTAGAACAAAAAAAGAAAACCTCCCAACAGGAGTCAAGAAATCTTCATTCTCTCATAAGTTTGTTGTGATTTCCTGTTTGATTTCTATTAAGAATTAAAACTTCTTGATTGATTCGTCCCATGTCTGTAGGATGAGACTATTCCTTTATAGATATGTTACAAAGACTAGAAAAGTTAAATAGTTGAAAAGATATTTGGAAGGAAGACAATATACTACTGCTGTTCGAGTCTCAGATCTGGCAGCTTGGTTTCTCACTTTCTCTCTCTCTCTCTCTCTTGCTTTCTCTGTGTCTCTCTCTGGTAAGCACACGTGCTAATAGCAAATTAAGAATAATAATAATACACAAAATTAAATAATTCAAACAAATTTTCTGCCAACAATATGCAATAGGAATGAGTGACAAACCATAGATGAAAAGTGAATACGGTTACCTATGTATCCAAATCTGTCAGAAAACCAAGCAATGTCAGCAACATTATCTCAGTACCTCATTATCTACCAACACATTTTTAAAAACTTATTTTTATTTTATTCCAGTTAGCTTTAATTTAATAACTATGACAATTTCTTGCAGTGAGGATCACATTTTTTAAATTACTAATTCCTGCTTCTTTCTTGCAAGGCTGTTGAAACGGTTCTATTTTGAAAAGTTGAAAGCAGAGCTTTAAGGTAAGAACTACAGACTCTCAGAGGGGAGAGAAAGTACAAAAATCTATGAATAATAATAAAACAGTGTTGAAATTTACCTCCAAAAATGTTCAAATCTAGATATCATACTGCATAAAATAATCTGTTTACTTCATATTTTGTTTACAAGTTGTTCAAAATCATTTTCAAGATATGTGATTACTTTTGCAGTGTGCTTAGAGTCGCCAATGTTGCCTACAGATATGTTTTGCTTGACCTCTATAGTGAATCTCTTTATAGAGCAAATGTTGCATTTCCAGTTTCCATGACCTCCTGTGAGTTTTGTATTGGATCCTATCAACATTTAACCTATGTGCCTGGATTTACAGGTATTTGAGTTAGTACCTGTTGATAAAACTTGGAATCTAAAAATGAATAGTCATAAATCACTATCTACTGACAGGAACTCAAAGTATAAAGTCCATTAAGCATTAAATCTACATAATACGTTTTGAACATATATTTTCCTAATTTTAAAATTCTTGACTGTTTTCTAACTTCTCCCTTCTCTCTGTCTTTTTTTTTTTTTTTTTTAAAGATTTTTGTCTTAGGGGCCAAATCTCCCATAGAGGA
>NW_006159990.1:2743622-2753926 GCF_000334495.1 Tupaia belangeri chinensis | reverse complement strand
TCTCTTTTCTTTCTTTCTTTTTTTCTTTTCTTTTCTTTCCCTTTTTCTTTTTTTTTTTTTTTTTAAAGATTTTTGTCTTAGGGTGCACATACTCACTAGAGGGAGGAAAAGTGAGAAATCACCCCCACCTCAGGGGAAATAGCCTCCCAACCTCTTCTCCTCCATGTTCCTCTCAGGATTTGGGCATGCATGCACACGCACCTTGCATGTTTTCAAGCGGCGGTGTCTGGGACTTAAACTGCAGAGTCGACCACGTAGAATCAGCACATTAACCACCATGCCACCCACTGGCTCCTAACCTCTTTTCTGTTATCTCGTTTATTATTTCCAATCTATATAGACGGTATTGGGGTAATTTATTTTCTTTCTGAAATAATCAGGAGCCATTCTAGACAGTTCAAATTTGATCCCAGTCCTCCTTACTCACTCACCTCTTAGAATCCACTAGGTCTTAGGCTAATTTAAAAGTCCCTCTATGTTAAGGTAATGATTTTAAATCATTATTATACTTTAAAATGACTATAATTTAAACATATTTCCTGTGACCTTGGATTTATAGGTTTTAAGTTCATAGTTGTAGTACTATTTTAGTACAAAGGCATTCTCTATATAGTGTTTATAGATTACTAAATAGTGGAAATAAACTCCCCCTAAAAATGATGGCTAAAGTTTTCAAGATGGTTGACTTCCCAGAATAATACCTTTCTTTTCTATCTTCAATCATGAGACTGATTCAATTGGTACTTTGTGTTTTTCCTGGCTTTAGTTTACAAAAATCTTGGTCTTTAGAGAGATCTCTTGACATACACAAAGTATTTCACAAACTATCGAAGAGAGCTAGACTGTAACTCTCTGGCAACAATGATTATAAATAGAAAATGCACATGTGCATGCATGGGTATGGGCATGCACACACACACACACACACACACACACACACACACACACACTCTTCATCCTAGGGATACAAAGAAGAAAAGAAAGAAGAAACATGAGTTCATAACTGCTGGCAAGCCAAGTGCTCTGCTTTATTGACAAAGAACCTGTGATGCAGGAGAGAATCAATGATATCCAGTACTCCAGAGTGGTGTAAAAGTATTAAGAGTTTACATGTTTCAGTATGGTAAACATAACATGGAATCCCAATAGAAGTGGAGGAACTTGGGGACAAAAACAAGAAATGGCTTAGTAACAACTGATAGCAACCAAAGGCCAAGCAGCAGATACTATGGTAAACATCTCCCAAGATTCTGAGTGCAAATGAATAAACCACCCCTTCCCGACTGCTGGTATTTGCTATGTAGGTCCCTTCATTCCCCCAGATATTTGCCCCAAGCCTGGGAAAATGAGGTTGGCATGGCGAGAAAGAGTTTGCATCAAGTGATTAATAGTGTATAAAATTGAAATGAGCATAATTTGATTATGGAAAATTATTACATATTCTGTTCATCTGAATTTGTTGTGTGGCTTTATTTCTAGAATGTCATTAATAAAATAATTAAAATAAAGCTAAATATTTTAACAGTCCGTATTTTGATTGTATTACGTTCGCTTTTTAGTTACATCTGCATTACTGACTTTCAATGCACCCTAGAAGATAATTCCCATCCTAAAATAAACTAGTCTTAAACAGAAATATTAAAGCACTTTAAATATTCTTTATGTGTTGGTAGTAAGCATTTGAGGTCAGTATTAGTTCGTGTGTGTCTGTGTGTGTGTTTATCAGTTAAGTTAATGAATTTCATATGATCCAAAACACATGGATATTAAATGTGAAGTATAACATTATCAGGTTTGAACATTTAACCAAGCACTGAAACTACCTCAGTGAGTTTCAGTCCAACACTTCACTCTAATCTCAGAAGAGTGCAACTCTCAGTGTCATCATACACACCAGCTAGAACATTTGGGTTAATTTATTCTTTGCAAATGAGGTGACTTGCCTCTGCACTTCCAAACCTTTATGTAATTTATTTCTTATAACACGAATCCAAGGTTTATTGAATGTCTTCTGAACCATCTGGGTGAGTTAAGGGTAAAGGAATCTAAAATGTATGTATTCATTTCATTTAAAATACACATGGGCTTATAAACCAATTGAAAATTACTTGGCATGAATGTAGAGGAACTTGGCAGAAAATATTTCCCTGAACCCAACACTTTTGACAAAGTCCAAATGCAATAAAATGATTGCCCACATACTTAGCCACGAACTGGCAAAATAGTCAAATAATAAGTAAAGAAAGGGAAAATACCTTAAAATTAAATTTAAATAGTTAATATATATTCTTAAATAAGATGTAACTTATGGACTAGACTATTGTTCAACAATAAAGAATCTTAACCTTTCAGAAAATAATCGTCCAACATCTGATTACATCTGGATGGCTGTCCTAGGCCTCTATGAGTCAGGTGCCTCTTGCTATTATCATTCTATGATTGTCCTGTGCAGTTTGAAAACAGTGTCAAGCAGGGACAGTAGATGGCATAGACATTAAGGGACTGGACTCCTACGTGAGTCACCATAGTTCAAGTCCTGGACCCGGCTTGAAACTCACACAGGGTGTGTGTGCATGCATGCATGCCCAGAATCCCAAGAGAGGAATGGAGGAAAAGGGATTGTTATATGGCAATCCCCCAGGGAATGCTTTTTCACATTCTTTCTTTTTTTCTCTGCAAGGGCTTGCACCCTATAGCAAAAATCTCTCTAGAAAAAAATAAAGTAGTTCCAGGCACCCTTCTACTTTCAGTGAGAGTGCAATGTGTATGTAAACTATATATATGTATTATATATATATATATATTATATATTTGTGTGTGTGTGTGTGTGTGTGTGTGTGTGTGTGTGTATGCATTGTGCATCTAATTGACTGACAGGAGCAACTAACAACATTTTTTTTTAATTTGCCTTTCAATAATGGTTGACAGATAAATGCAAGATATATATCTAAATTTAAATATTATATAAAGAGCAAATAATGTACTGTAGCATACTTATGTCTCATGTAATATTTGAAACATTCTCATGTATTACAAAAAAGCTTATTCATTACATGAAATTAAAAGTTAACTGAATGTCCTCTTTTTTTCCTTTTTCCTAAACCTGAAATCCCTACTCTATTATTTCTTAATAAATGTACTTAGGAAAGGAAATATTTCTCTGAACAAGTAGTTCTGAAGTTTCTATTGTGTATTGCACTGTCTTAAGTATCCCATCAACAAAGATAAATTCTCTGGTACATTCTGATCAAGGGATGTAGGTCTCACACTTCACCCCAGCCACAGTAAATACTACTTGAAAGGTTGAGGCCGCATGAGAACTCTGGGCATGATATTCAGCTCATCACAAAAAGGCCGGTGCAATGACATACACCTGTACCCCCAGTTATTCAGAAGACTCAGGCAGGAGGAGAAAAACAGTAAGACTATCTTAAAAAAAAAAAAAAGGACTATCATATAAACAATACTATATAGGTTAACTGCTAAATTATGTCCACTGTCTACTCATGAGCTGTTTATAAGTGAGAGTTTAATGAGGTCTACTAAAGAAATTTGCATGACTGAGATATGCTTTGAAGAAAGTGAAGGATTATTCTATATATAAAAAAGATGATGAAAACGTTCCAGAGAAGACGAACAAGGTTGAAAGCTTGAAGGAGAGAATGAAAACAATATGTTCCTGACACATTGCAGCTGTTTAAAAGATGGGAACAATTAATATTAGCCAAAAGTGCTTAAAACTAAAACGTTAAAACATTTTATACAATGCTTGACGCATATATGTGTATATAGTGTCAAAATTTCCTTTCAGTCATTTGTAAAAGGTGTTGCTTTAACTCAAAATCATAGAATTATAGATCTCAAGCCTTAGAATCTTTGACTTTCAGGAATGCTTAACCAGAATGGGACGTGAGACAAGCAAGAACATGAACTATGTCTATTTTCTTCATTCCCACTGCTCAGCACAGAGCCTAGGCCCGGCATTCAATAAATGTGTACAGAATAAAGTAGAAAAAAGGAAGAGAAGGAAGAAAAGAGGGAAGGAGAGAGTGAAAATCTAATGAGGAGGGGGAAAATGATTAATAAAGTTAGACATTTTAGGAGTTCTGAAACTGAATTATTTTAGTCGGTAAATTAATGTACATTTCTAAGGCATGAAATACAGGAGTAGAAGTTAAAACATCGCAAAGTGGGAATTCTGCTCCCTTTTTTCATCCATTTATTTTGGAGAATGTTACTTTAAATAGAAACAATAATGCCGGCATTACAAACCAAAAATACACCAAGTTTCCAGGAAGACAATTCACTTTAAATCACTTTTCAGAAATCGCTCTTTCACTGAAAACAAACGTTAAAATATAAACAAAGATATTTAGGGAGTAGTTATGACGAGGAGTGCAATTCCTAGTCATTTCAAAAGATAAGGATCATTGGGTAAATGACTTTGTGCAGTATTCATTGAAGATTCGTGACGTGCAGATGGATCTGTGCTTGCTTTCGAACAGATAGCTTGTTGTGGTGTGTTGGTGTCAGTATCAAGTCTAAGGTCACTGCTGTAGCTGACAAGATACAACATCTCACTGTCAATCAGGAAATTTTTCTATTAGGATGAAGGAGATTTGAATATTTTCTCTGTTTTGAAGGTTTTCAATTTCAAAGTCATTATTTTCCATATACATATGTGCTTTCCTCCCTTCTCTTGATACCTATCAGGTTATTAGCGACGGCCTTCAGCACTAGTACCAGTTGGATAAAACCAAGAGATAAGGCCACGATTTCCCACCGCACTGTTCTACCATGTGGACTTTTAGTAAATATAGAAGGAGACTTTTAGGAAATGAGATCTGAAGACTTTGTATAGCTTGGCAGAATCAAAAGGATGCTGGTCAAGATTTTCAAACTCTAATAAAAGTCTCTTTGTGGGCACTTAGTGCCAGGTAGAAAGAAGATAGAATAAAATGTCCCATGAAATACTGTGAAAGAAAAGTCAATTTCCTCGTTACCTAGGCCAATACATACCATGTTCACCACTTAGAAGAACAGTGCTATCTCCATACTTTACAAACATGAATATGACTGAAACTCCTTTTCACTTTGGAATAATGATTTTATGGTTATCGTAACAAATTATACATGCTTTTTTTTTTAGGTTGAGTAATTAAAAAATAAAGAATAAATTTTGTTAAGTCTGTTAGGATCTTATCATCAAGAAAGAGATCTAGACAAGGCATCATTTCAGTTTTATTCTACACATGCATATTGAAATATTACATTATTTATATATTACCAAAATTACTGGGCCAGCTACCGGCATGGTGGTTAAGAAGGCTGGATCCCACATGGCCAACTGCATGGCTCAAATCCTGGGCCCAGACGCTTGAGAAATGTGCCAAGCATATATGTATTCATGCCCAAAATCTTAAAAGGAGGAAAAAAATGGAGAAGAAGGGATTGCAGTGTGACCATCACCCAATGCAGTGGGTGGGGGGATTCTCTCTCCCTTTTTTCCCATCTCTCTCTCTCTCTCTCTCTCTCTCTTTCTTTTTCTCTCTCTCTCTCTCTCTAGCAAGTACACATGCCCTCTGGCACATAGAAAACAAATTATTTTCCTAAAAAAGAGATCATAGCCATGTATTTTATTAAAAAGTATTCAATTTAGGTGCCGACAAGTGGCATGGTGGTTAAAGGTGCTCGACTCCCACATGGCTGACCACGGTTCAAGTCTTGGACCTGGTGACTTGCTTTCTCACTTCCTCTCTCTCTCTCTGTCTCTCTCTGTTCAAACTGGAAAATAATAATGATAATAATAATAAATAAAGTTAAATAAAATAATTCTTAAAAAAATATTAAATTTAATATCTTTTAGATTTTCAATATAAAAAAGATGAGATAAATGGGTGTCAGATAAATGGGTCCTTTAGAAAAATCATAATGCTTGAAATATTTCTTTAAAGCTAAGAAGATTGTGTGGGTCGACAGTGGCATAGCAGTAAAGCACAATGTTTGGAGAGACCGATCCATGTTAGAAGGCTGTCACTTTCCCTCCAGAGACCTTTGTGAATATGCAGGTAATGCACATGCTGCTAATTCAGACTAGCCCAGCAGAAGCGGGCTGCAATGTCTCAGCCCTGTAAACAGGGCTCCTGTCTCTCTCTCTCTCGTTATCTCATTCTCTGTGTTTCTCAAAGAATGGATACACAAAGTTTTTTAACAAAAGATTATGCTATACTATATACCATAGGAGCTATAAGTTTTTACTTCAAATTTCTGTTTTATTTTATTGAAATGACATTGCTAAAAAAAGATGAGAGAATCAGCACACTAGTGTTTTTCTACTTTTCTTTCTACCATTTTCTGTTTTAGATTTTTTTTTGACTTATGAAAGTTTATAACATATTCTTTTCTATGAGCATAAGGTCATTAATTGTCAAGTTCAGTTTTATACCTGAGTGAGAAATTCTATACTTACTATTAGTTTATCTTTCTATTTCCATACTCTATTTTTGATTTTAAAATCTTATTCACCTCTTGGTTAGCTTGATTGGAACAGTAATAACATTTTTAGAAGAAACTTAAGGGTATTATTTTCCCCTGTGCTCTTTGTGCCTGCTAATAATCTCCTTACTGCCTTTATAAATATAAATTATCTTTGAACTTGAATTAAAAATTGGCTATATTTTTTGATATTTTCTCCTTGGAATTTCATAGACATGACTCCATTTTCTTATGAGATTTAATCTAGCTGTGGAAAGTCTGAAATGAACCTGATCTCCTCTCTAACATTCATTTATTCTTTTGCCTGTGTGCATGAAAATTTCTTCAGTGATCTTTGAAATTCAATACTAAATTAGACCATGTCTCAGTATGTACCATTTTGTATCAATTTTTCATAGAAAATAGTGTGACCTTTTAACTCTTCACAATCATTTCTTCATTTCATAGCCATATTTGCCCTAATACATATGAGATTATATATTTTTTCTGTTTCATTCACTGAATACTCAGTGGCAGAATGACACTTAGATTTGTGATGCATTCTTGTCTGTCTTTTACATCTTTCTGCTTTAATGTCTTTGTTTCTTTTCCCCTCCTTCAATCTAAATTATAATATCATGCTTTTCTTCTGTGGCAGTTGAGAGCTGCTGTCTTTCCTAATGTCTTCTTTTCCCAATTTATTTATTTGTTCAGTTACTGGCATTGGTGTAGTCCTCAAATTGTCTCCGTCACTCAGAACTCTCATTCTCCATTCTCTTCACCTGCCTTGAATTATCATTATTATTCTTTAAATTTTCAGATTAATGTAACCTGAATTCTTATTCTACTGAAATCAAGTCCTTGTTAAGGTTTTTAAGGTGGGAAATACTCCCATAGAGTTTTATTTTTTACATCTTTTCTTTTTATGAACAAATGTGATTCTTTGTCTTTCTGCCAGTTATATTTCCTTTCTTCTGTTCTTTCACGATTTGTTTTCACAGTTGTCAGACAACTATTACTACAACTAGGACTTTGAAAATTAGTGTTAAAGAACTTGAAATATTCACTGGATAGTTAGATTTGAAAAAGAAACCCCTATCTACAAAAGTATTTCACCACGTGAATTAGCGACTATCCTGTTCTTGAGGGTTAGGGGTTGGGGGGATGCTCAAATTCCATAGTGTTATTAATTTTACCATGCATGTCTTGAAAATGTGAAGCCCTCATGAGCATTTTTTGTTTTTGTTTTTTTTCTTCCTCTTCTTCTTTTTTTTTTCATTGAGGTTTTTTGCGTGCACTCACCAGAGAGACAGAGACAGAAAATGAGAAATCACACCAGGTGGAGAGGGAGACGGGGGATGGCCATACCACAATCCTCTCCCCTTCATTCTCCTCTCAGGATTCTTGGCATGCATGCGCACATGCACATCGTGAGTTTCAAGCTGCAAGGCCCAGGACTTGAACCATGGTTGACTACGTGGGAGTCCAGCAATGTAACAATCATGCTGTAATCATACAATAATACCTTTTCCTCCGTTTCTCCATTCTGTCAATATTTGGGGCATGCCTACATATGTCACCTGGCATATTTTTCAAACAGTTTGGGCCAGGATTGGTATTGGAACCACATGGAATCTGCCTCCTTATGCACAGGTCTTAGCCACTATGTACAGGGCCAGCCCATTCCACTATGTTAAAAATCTTCTTTCTCTCTCTCTTCCCCTTTCTGTGTCTCTATCACCCTCTATCTACCTGTCTCTGTGTATCTCTCTCTTCTTCTCGCCTCTTTCTGCTACATATTTGCATATTCTTTCTCACTGAACTCTAGCACATTAGTGATAATTAATAGTTTCTGTTTTGTTTTGTTTTGAGTCATCTTATTCCCCTCTGCTATTGTGCATTTGGATGATAGCATTACACACTGCATAGTTTCCAGAATTATATGAGCTTTTTTTTTTTTTACTTATATATTGTAGAGTTGAAAGAGTTTCCAGAATTACATGAGCTTTTTTTTTTTACTTATATATTGTAGAGTTGATCACATGAATTTGAAGCTCCTTTCTTGTTTGATTTCTGTTGTTGAATTTTTTTATGTGTATCCTAGTTGTGTGTGCATGTATGAATGTGTGCTTGTGTGTGTTTGTCTATTTTATAGTATATTACCTAATCTATACTCACTGTATCTTGTTATATATTTTTATTATAAAGTTTCCTTTTTTTTTATTGCCACAGTCATGTGCTCTTGCCACAGTGAGTGAGAGAGAGACACTCTGTAGTGAAGTATAGTCACACCACAATCTTTTCTCTTCCATTTCTTCACCCTGTCAGGATTTGGAGCACATATGTACATGTGATATGCTTCATGTGTTTTTCAGCCCACGGGGCCTGGAATCTGAACCGTGGTTGTCTGTGTGGGATCAACTCCCAATGGACAGTGCTTAACCATTGTGCTATAGGGCTTGCCCATAGTGTTTAAAATACTGTAAAATCGTATGTTTGTAAGTTCTATCTGAAAATATACCCATTAACTTTTAAAACTCTATGAAAACAACAAAATTTATATTTAGATAATGATTACATGCTGTGAATGATGTTTCATTCTGAAATTCTATTGTTGCTCAAAATGTGAATGGTATGCTGGCTGTTTCATCACAGATTTTATGATTTGGGTAAACCAATGCTGTCTAGGATTAAGAGATGGCTCAATTCTCCCACTCCTTTTTTTCTACTTCAACTGTGGCCTTTCTTTGATTGGAACATGTATATTAAGTGCATACCCCCCCTGCTTTGTTTTTCCTTTTTTTTTTTTCATTATTTAACAAGTTTAGTGTTTCACAGCAACTGTGAACACTGAACTTACTTGGCAGTCCTTAATTGTCAGGTGGACCAGAATAAGTCGTAAGGTAATTATCTTTTAATATCACTGAAAGAGAAGCACAACACTTCAAGAAATTACATAGGTTTCTCACATACTATGGAGAATAAGGATGCCAGTAATTTTTTAAAAATTCTCTGTACCTCAAGAGCTATGTAGGTGAAGATACTGCGGCAGGTTGATTAATAGACAGTTAATCTGAACTGAGGTACGCAGAGCAGTGCTCCTGTGACTCCATAGTTTCTATTTGCAAGAATGTGCTATTTACAAGTCAAGTGCTAGTGCGAAAAAGAAAAGAAAATTAGGAATAAATTGAAACTCAGACCCACAAAGAGGTTTAAAACTTTCATATCCTGAAGCATATTCTAAGGCACTTCAATTTACAACTTGTATACTTTCTTTTAAAGTCCTGGATCCTTTAAATTTGTTATCTCGGTGTTTTCATTTTCAGATCTGTATAATCAGCAACATCTTTGCTCTGTAAGGGGAAAGTAAAATCCCATTGCACCAGTGTCATGTTTGATGTAGTTCTTCAAGGAAAAAAAAAAAAAAAGGAGCAAGCATCAAGGATGAAATTATGCTGTTGTTGAGCCTCTAATTTTTCTATGAATGAATTGTAAAGTAAGCAAAGGGTGAGGGGGAAGTGCCATATGCTCTCTTTCCAGAGGAGTGTGTCTTAACAACAGATCAGAAGTCACCTTTAAATGCTGACTACAAAGAAAGCGCCGGTTGCTTATTCTGCAGAGGCAATTTTTGCTTTCTTTTTGCTGAGCTGCCAAAAGGAGAATACCTAAAAATAATTATTTCTGCCAGTTGAGTAATTAATGATGGCCTCACCAAATGACAATTTCATTGAATGGCATTAGACAAGATGAATTAGATTTTTATTAAATGGCATTTCAATGTTTAAAAGACTCCATGAATACCTCATGAAGAGTGTTCATGCTACATTAGG
>NW_006159990.1:2668349-2743606 GCF_000334495.1 Tupaia belangeri chinensis | reverse complement strand
TTACTTTTTCTGTCTACAAGTAATGTATAGTAAACATGAGTACTGTTCTATCAAAGTCAACAAGTTCATACATTTTTTCCCTGGTTTGCTGCTGCTTATTTTGTGCCAATGTTAGTACTGAATGCAAGTTATGGATATTTATTTTTGCTGGTAGACCTAAACCAGTTTTTCTCTTAATATTTTAAGAATTATAACTCTTCTAGGGTTCTCAGTCCTTATCCTTTCACTACTTCCCTTGTTTCCATTAGTTTTGTACCAAACATAAAAACAGAAGCTTTTATTTGTCAGTATACTGGTTTACCAGGATCCCTGCTACCTCCATTCTTCCATTCTTTCCCATTTACTGTTCCAGGCACATACAAAGGAATTAGCACTGGAATCAATAAATGTCTTCAGAAGACTTTAAAAATGGTATTTCAGTAGACCTAAAATATTAATAAACTGTGACCATTTTAGATGAACATGGACCAAGGTTTAGAAATCAGCTTTGCTCACCCCCCATCTGATTATATATCACCGGTATCAGAAACCGGCTTCCTAATTCTTAATACTGGAGCACTACAGGGCTTAGTCCTTGACCTTTGCTGTGCTGTCCTGATGATCCTAGTGGGTCCAGTGTCTTTAGACAACCCCAAAATATGTAACTACAGTCCAGAGAGCTATCCTACGTCCAGGTTTAGACACTCACAGATACTTAGTTTCTCTTCTTAGATGCCTAGTAGACCTTTAGAAACTTAAAATGTCTACAAATGAACTTATTTCCCCTGCAAATTCAGTACCACTTCTTGATTTTCACATCCACATCTCACTTAATGGCAAATAATAATAATTAGAAAAAATTTAAATGTTATTGTCTACTTTGGCTCTCATACCACACATCTCATATGTGAGAAAACTGATCTAACTCTGTCTTCAATGTACATTCACAATGTAATTTTTTTTATCTTTTTTTTTTTTTTTTTTTTACTGGAACAATTCTGGTCAGGGACACCATATTTTGTCTGAATTACTGCAATTATTTCATAATTGATTTATTTTTCCCAATCCATTCCCTTCCTGCTATAATCTATATGCAAAGCAGCAGACAGAATGATCCATTTAAAATGTAAGCCAGTCACTGTCATTCCTCTATATTATGCCCTGTGATAGCTAAACATTTTTCTCAGAATAATAAGTCATTAAAGTCCAATTCAATTGACTGCCTTTTGTGATCCATTTGCATATATCTCATACCCTGACTCAGTTCCCATCACTCACACTGAATTCTTGCTTTTTTTTAAACCTCTTTTAAAAAGAATGTTCCATCTTGTTCTATTTCCATTCTTAGAAATATTCTATATAGGAACCAGCAGTTAGCATAATGGCTATGTCGCTGAACTCCCATGTAGTTGACCGCAGTTCAAATCCTGGACCCGGTGGCTTAAACATATGCTGGGTGTGTGTGTGTGTGCAGGCCCAAGATCCCGAGAGGAGAATGGAGAAGGGATTGCGGCATGGCCATCTCCTCGAGGGGTGACCTCTCGCTTTCTATCTGTCTCTCTCTGTCTCTCTGGCGAGCACACGAACCCTGTATCAAAAACCTCTCAAAAAAAAAAAAAAAGAAAAGAAAAAGAAATAGTCTATATAATCATCTATCTCCCTCCTTCAATCCTTCAAGACTATCATCTTTTCCATAGGTCTACTTTGACCACCCAGTAGTATGCTGTATTTTCTTCTCATAACCATTTCATAATAGCCATTTATTGCTGTGATTAACTTTATTCTTTAATCTTTCTATTAACAACATTATTTATTTACTACATTAGTATTTATTTTCTCAAATCTTTCTACAATGAAAACTCCTTTGAGACAATGAAATTTGTTTTGGTTGTGAAGCAATAACAGAATTTTCCACTATTCTCTAGATAGAGCATTTTGACCAACTGCATTTCTTTTATGTCGTCTGAAGGTCAGTTTGCCTCTAGAAAAGATTCAGCTGACCCATTGATATAACTAATTTTTATCCAAAAGGCCGAGCTAGACTATAATTCACAATTTGCTTACTTCCAAATTTCCATTTTGATGCATAGCTTATCCTAGTATCATAAAGAGTAGTCGGGAGGCCCAACTATGGTAGAGCAGTCAGAAGTGCGTTGGACTAAAATGCAGAAAGCCACATGGTCAGTCCCAGAATTGGTTCCCAGGGTGATCTGAATACATATCAGACATTGGCATGCCCAAGACTCTGAGAAGCAGGTGGCTAGGAAATGGGGATCACAAGGTGAAGAGACTCTGCTGAATGTTATTTTCTTTCTCTTTCTCCTTTTCTCTCTCTTTCTCTCTCTCTCTCTCTCAAACACACACACACATATACCCTCTATCATAAAAGAAAGTTGGAACTCAAGAGACCTTAAAAAAAAGAGTAGTGGGGAATTTTGGATATCTAATATTATTAATTATATCATTTCATTTCTTTCTTTATTGACACATTAAGAATACATTTATGGGATACAGCATTGTTTTTCGTTTCTTTTTTTCATATAATAATACAATGTTTGGGCTGCCAGGAGGTGTGGTGTTAAGGCAGTTGGAACCCCATGGCTGAGTGCATGGTTCAAATCTCAGACATGGTGGCTTGGAAAATACGCAAGATGCATGTGTGTAGGTGTCCAAAATTCCAACAGGAAAATGAAGAAGAACTGTGTTGTGGCGAACTATTTGGCAGGTGATGTCTCACTTTGTCTCATTTTCCCTCTCTCTTTCTCTCTCTGTTTCTCTCTGGTTAGTGCAAGCACCCCTCAGCAAAAACTGAAACAAAACAAAACAAAAACACAATTTGTAATGATCAAGTAAGGGTGATTATGGTTCAATCATGGTAGTACGTCTTGGTTGATGCTGATACAGAGTATGCTAAAGTCACATGGGAAGTCCCTGATTTTATTCTTGGCCAACCCTAAAAGCCAAGTGGGTCGAGTTTGCCTGTAATCACAGCTTGAGGCAAAAGGATCACAACATAGCAAGACTATAAAAATAAATAAATCAATACAATACAATACAATACTAATACTAATAAAGTGATTAGTATATCCATCATCCCAAACATTTGTCACTACTTATATTAGGTGCATTCAAGGTCTTGGTTAAAGAGATAAATTCGGGACCAGCAGCTAGCGTAATGGCTATGTCACTGGACTCCCACGTAGTCGACTGCAGTTCGAGTCCTGGACCCAGTGGCTTCAACTCACGCATGTGTGTGCCCAAGATCCCAAGAGGAGAATGGAGGAGAAGGGATTGCGGCATGGCCATCCCCCCTGGGGGGGTGATTTCTCACTTTCTATGTCTCTGTCTCTCTCTGTCTATCTGGCGAGCACACGCGCCCTATAGCAAAAATCTCTCAAAAAAATAAGATAAATACAAGATATATAATAAATTATTATTAGCTGCCATTACCATACTATACTATACCCTAGAACTTATTCACCTTGTCTGTATATGAAAACAAAATAGGCAAGTGAGACTATATCATTTTATAAAACTTCTAAACAGCAAAGGGAACAATCAACAGAGTAAAGAGACAACATGTAGAATGGGAAAAAAAATGAAACCACATCTGACAAGAGATTAATAAACAGAGTATATAAAGAACTGAAACAACTCAACAACAAAAACAGAACAAATCTTACTAGAAAAGGGCAAATGACCTGAATAGCTATTACATTTCTAAATGCTAGACTTCACTCTTGATAGTGTATGCTTTCAGTATGCAGGTTTTTTTTATGTGAGTTTTTCACTTAGATTTTTTCAGTAATGTTTGCTTATATGACCCATATTTTAAAATGGTCTCTTACTTTTAACTTTAAATTCTGTATTTGTATTACCATACTATGTTAATTTTATTTTTAAAAGTTTTTAAAATTAATGATAATCTCAGGCTGTCTATACGAGGAGACATTTAATGAAATGAGTAGCAGCTGAAAACCATACCTTATTCAGGACTATCTTAACTACATATCTAAAGTTTTGTTTTTGTTTTTGTATTCTTTTGAACTTGGAATTTTGAAACAGTTCCCAATATTGTACAATACTAATTGGTAGGTAGAATTTAACATAACTTGAAACATCAGAAATCTAAAGATGTAATGATTTTAGGTTTTGAATACTAAAATTTATACTGACTATTTACAAAAATAGTAGCAATAATCTTAAGTGAAATGAAAGGCTATGAAGTTATACCATTGTATTTTAAGAACTAAATAAGGAACTGTGTTTTGAATCAATCTGTGGTTCATTTACAAGAGCTTTAAGAATGTGAAAATCAATGTTATAGGGCAACAGAATCCAGCTTCATTCTAACTGACAAAGTCATTGAACTGACACAGTCATTGGATGTCATTCATAAGCATAACAAATCCCATTAGTAATGGTAGCTCACATTAGGCTGGTACAAAGGAAAGACAGGTTGCATTTTTATGCACATTTTCAAAACTATAATCCCACCCCTTCAACTTCCTACACAACTCTGGTCCTCTGTAACAACATATTGTTCAAAAACCAAGAACGGAGTTTTGAGGGGAGGAAAACCATAAAATTTGGCCGATAACAATTTTATGTGCCTCATCTACTTAATTGTAAAAAAAAATGGCCCAATGAGGCAGGAAGAGAGATATTAATCCCATTCTACAGAGAAGGAAATATATTCAGAAAGAGCAATTATTGCTGAGGTGATTATAAGTGGAGACACATTATAGAATTAACACCAGTTCTACTCACTTCTAGTCCAAGGTTCTCTAATCTGTCACAAAATTAGAAAGTTTGACTAGATAATTTCTCAAATCTCCATGTGCTTAAAATATGTATGTGCATATGTGTGTGTGTGTGTGTGTGTATTTCTTTATTCTACTCATAGAGAGATGTAAAAGGAAAAGGCTTGAATGGATAGATGAATATTGATAGGTGACAAAAAGGAGGGAATTAGACATATTTAAATGACCAGATAGTGTAGTTTCTACTCAAGGAGAACTGTTGGGGGCTCTGTGTCTATAACATTTATCATTCAGTCATTATTCTTTTGCATCTACTAACAAACTACTAGATAAAAGCTTTTGTTTCACTTACTTTTCCTGGAACTATAATGTCTAAATAGAAAGAATAAAAACATTATGTTCACCATTTTTTTGAGTGAAATCTCACTTGTTGGATTTTCAGGATTGGACTCAATTTACCCTTTCTTTATATTAATATATTCCTCCAAATGAGCTATCAGCCTTGTAAATATGTGTCATTGTCAAACAGGGGAGAGAGCAAAAAATCCACAACCTCAAGGTGAGCCCATTGCTGCTGATCCCCAAACTATACTAATAGTCCCAATTTTGTATGTGTAGAAGCCAAAGATATTTAAAAATAGTACTTTAGAGAACATGTGGTTGAACTCACCATGTTTTAGATAAGTGAGAAGTAAAATCATTAAATGAGGTAAAAATTAGTCCCAATACTGGTATCCAGATTTTCTGACTCCTATTTGAGTTTCCTTACTAGACTACCATTAAAATTTCTTACTGTAATATGTGAAGGATAGTATTTAGTGTCCACAGTAATTTATTTGTTAAGTATTATAATATTTCTTTATGAGAAAGCTTACCAACAATATTGGAAATGTTATACCCCCTTTGGACTAGTTAGGAAATCTACACAGCCTAGTAAATTGACTGACAAAGGGGTATGAAAGAGAAGACGAGGACAAATCATTCATTCCTCCTTTTATTTCTCTTGGATTTCTTTCTTAATTAAAATATTTAACTTCAATAAAGAAGTTAAATAAAACAAAATAAAACCCTATGTGGCAGTAAGTTAAATAAGCATGTACTTTCTTTGAACCCCAGCAGATGCTTTTCTCATTGTATTGGAATCCTCAGTGCATGCCAATTGTATTAGGCTGATGTTAGACTACTTAATGGCTAGTAGCCAAACTGTGCAACTTAATACACTCACAGCCTGCTTTAAATTTCAAAGGTTGAGTTGAAGTTAGATTGAGGCTTTATTTGGACTACAAGTATTTATATCTTTATTTCTGTCACTATTAAACAGATAATCTTTTTATTTTATATTTTATATCCTTAATTACTTTTAATAGCCTCACAGTTTAGGAAAAAAAACTAACTATTGCAGGTGAATGTGAGGGCCTCTATATATTGAAACTCAATGAACATTCCTTTTATTAAAAATATGATAATCATATTTATGATAAAAGAGGAGGGAAGATATGCTTATTGTATATCTATGAATGGAAAAAACACAATTGTTTGAGCTCCATAGCATGGCTCAGGAAATAAACTGCTTACTTAAAATGGACTGTAATTCAAAAATATTATTTATTTTTGAGAGATTTTTGCTTTAAGGTTCATGCACTGGCCAGAGAGACAGAAAGTGATAAATCAGCTCCCAAGGGGGATGGCCATACCACCACCCCTTCTCCGTGCTCCGTTCTCCTCTAGGGATTTTGGGTGTGCACACACACACACACACACACACGCCTGACATAAGTTAAAAACACAATTCCAGGACTAACCACTGGTGACTACGTGGGAGTCCAGCAATGTAACCATTGCACCATCTGCTGGTCCCCAAAAATACTATTTTAGAGAATTGCCAATCATATATAAAACTCTACAGATGGTAATTGTTTTTATTATGTGTCTGTATTCCCCACTTGGCAACTTCTTAAATCCATTAGGTTCTAAGGAATTCGAATAGACAGATTTTACTTTTTCTTTTTTTTGTTTGTTTGTTTGAACTGCCAGGTGTCACACGTGCTTACCAGACAGAGATAGAGAGACAGAAAGAGAGAGAAGTCACTCCTCACTTGGACGTGGTCACACGTCGCTTTTATTCTCACCTCTTGTTGGATTTGGGGCACTCAAATGCAAATGATCCTGTTGTGTTTTTCAAGCCCCAGGGACAGGATTCAAATCATAGTCAGTCATTTGGAATCTGTTCCCTTAACCAGTGGGTTATAGGTACACCTGGATTACACTTTAATTTCCTTCATTTTCTGTGGTCACTATTAAAGGAAGCACTAAGGAGATACAAAACTCATAGAGGACAGGGAAAAGATAAGATACTTGATTATACAAACAATTGACAAATATTGCCTTAATCCCAAAAAATGTTTGACCCTCATCCAGTCATATAGATAATTGCAGCTTTCTACTTCATGATTTCTTTGGTTTTGTGGTCAATGGTATAGCTAATATACCTGAATATATTTCCTTGACATGATTTAAACTTCATGAGTTCAATATGCACATATTCTTATATACAGTAAAATGCAGTATAACTCTTAATAGATTTTTTTTTTACATGGAACATAACATGTGCATTGAACTTAATGGCTTTTAAATGAAACTATAGAACTAATTGTTTTCTAAATAGCAAAATTAGTAGAGACTGATTCTGTTCTGTCTAGGTTTTCTTCCAATATTGCAAAAGATACAGTAACACAGTAGATAAATACTATCAAAAGAAATATGGATTATTGTTCTGGGCCTTTGGAATAAACAGGGCTTTCTCTTGTCTTTCAAAGTTTTCATTTCATTCAGCTCTTATCACTTGTAATGCCAAATGTGTTAACTTATTTAAAGAAAGAGACACAAGATACATGTTAAACCACCAATAACAAATCAGAGAAGGAGACTCAAGTGAGAGCAGATGCCATCCATCAAGAACCATGGAGGAAGAATCAGTGCCGTGGGCAGATCTCATGACTGAGACCATGTCTTTCACTTATATGGGGACACAGGTACAGACTTGGAGCAAATCAGGGCTCGCTACTGTAAGTGAACTTCTGTACAAATACAGTTTCTCTAGAAACTGTCTAATAAATGAAAAATCGATAAGGACATCCCCAACTTTCAACCCAGAGAAATCACCAAGAGGGTTCCTGTCTACTCAGAGCTTATAATTACAGGGAAGACAGAAGTGAGGATTAAAAATTGCAGAATTGTATTACGAACTATAGTCTTGTCTCAGTTCATACTTCTCACAAGAGAGAGGAGCCTAACCACAAAAATGTAGTTATCTATTTAGTGACTATTAAGTATATTACTTAGTATCAAATAACAGTATTAAAAATATTACTCTAATCCCTTTAGTAGAAAACAATCCAAGACTGGAGAGTCTCTCCCCGTCCCACTAACAGACATAAAACCCAGCTGGGAGCAGCTGATGGCATGGTGGCTAAGAGGGCTAATTCCACATGCGGACTGTATGGTTTGAATCCCAGACCCTCTGCTTTAAAACAAACAAAGAAACACTGGGTACATGTGCATGCATGCCTAAAATCCAGAAAGAAGAAATGGAAAAGGGATTGAAGCAATTATAATCTCTATGGTGATTTCACATCACCTCTTCACCCCCGTCTCTCTGCAGTGAGCGCCTGCTCCCCTTAGGAAAAAAAAAAAAGACAAAAAAACCTGCAAACTGGAAAAATTCACAATAAAAAATTATATACCACTTGAAGAAACATACTCATTCAATTGAATGTTTCATCTTTTGGATATTCGCCATTTAATTTTGCTTCACGTAATCACAAGACCTCAGATCTAATTTAAGCATAGACAAATAGAAAAACATCTACCTTACTGAATGAGGTTAAAAATAAAAATTTATCAAGTGTATTCTTGCTTAATTATAACTGCTAAACTTCGCTTAAGCACAATTACAAGTGTCATTAATTTAATTAATTATGCCTCACCTCATCCCCAAAACAGATATGAAGTAAATATAGTGATTTCTAGGGCATAGCTTATATATTTATCAAATACCTTAAGTAATTTTCACTGATATTTTTTACCGGTATATAACTATAGTTTGCCATAGAACACATGTGATTGCCAGAGAGAGACAGAGAGGAAAGTAAGAAGTCACTCTCTGGGAGGATGGCCATTCTGCAATTCATTACTTCTCT
The DNA here is from genome assembly GCF_000334495.1 of Tupaia belangeri chinensis. NCBI lineage: Eukaryota > Metazoa > Chordata > Mammalia > Scandentia > Tupaiidae > Tupaia > Tupaia belangeri. Next base: position 2,734,665 of record NW_006159990.1, on the reverse strand, counting down.
CAGGATTTGGGGCACACATGCACAGACATTTAGCATGAGATTTTTGTTTGTTGTTTGTTTTCAAGAGAGAGATTTTTGCTATGGTGTTCATGTGCTCACTGGGGAGACAGAGAGAGACAGGGAGAGGGAAAGGGAGAAATCACTCCCCAGCAGAAATGGCTAGGCTGCAATCCCTTCTCCTCCATTCTCCTCTTGGGATTTTGAAAATGTACACACATGCACTTAAAGTGATTTTCAAGTCACTAAATCCAGTACTCGAATTACCCCATAAGGCACTATATTTTTTAAGCAAATAAAACCAACTGAAATGAGTCTTCTCTATTTAAATAGTAGCATTAAGAATATATGTATTTGGGGCCAGCTGGTGGTGCGGGGGTTAAGGTGCTGGACACCTACATGGCCGACTGTGGTTCGGGTCTCAGACCTGCCAACTTGCTTTCTCACTTTCTCTCTCTTTCTTTCTTACTCTTCTCTCTCTGGTGAACTCACTGCCCTGTAGAAAATTAAAAATAATAACAATAATTAATTAAAATAATTCTTTTTAAAAATAGAAAAGAATATATATATATATATATATATTTATTCTAGTAATGCTACAATTGTTCTATGTATTTTTAGAATCCATTTTTAGAATTGAGTTCAGAAAATGTGAGAATTTACTTTTAAATCATCCATTATTTAATGATGGGTCAAAGGAAAAGATTTCCTTTCAATGCCTTAACATATTATTGAGTTTGGAATTTTTCTGTTTCTATTTGTTTTTCCTCCATATCTGCTTAGCCATTAATTGCGCCGACTGTAGAGTTGATTATTTTAATTAAAGTTGCATGGCTGTGCATATCAGGAAGATAAAGTTTTTGCAGAGATTTAAATTGGAAACTCGCAAATCCATCATAAATCTGACTCAGTTTCATTTGTATGTTTCTAGCCTGCTCAAGGGCAGTACTTCAAGTAAGTCAGTATCATGCGTGTAATTGACTGATTGCTGTTAATTTGAAATATGTGGATTTGAGCACTGCCTTTATATAAGTTCATTAATATGCCATCCTTCACTCTCAGTGATCAAGCTCCTGGCATATCACTAATAAGATATTTGCTTTGCATTATTTTTTAGTGGTCATGATAAATTTGGGTTGATCCATTGCACATGCTGCTGTCTATTTTTCCCTGTGACTAATGGGCCGTATCTGGTGTGGCAGGTTTACAGATATTATCCTCATTCTTAATGGAAGATGAAAAAAAGGCAACACAATCTATAATACCAGAGCCAAACAAGCATACATTTATTATAGAACGACTATCTAGTCAAAAAGTTAGGAATTCTCTGACCATTTTTTCACCAAAATAAAAAATAAATTCACATAAACTTTAATGAACTTCTATATATACTATCAATATCACACAAAGCTACACATGATTCATGATGTCAAGTAAAAATGCCAACAAAACAAGGGTTGATTGGGAAAAAGTATCGGTTTAGCAAAATATAACGCCTACTTGTATCAGTTAAACATCTATTGTCAGTTGCTACCCTCTTGTCTCACCAATTTTACACTCTTCTTTGTAAGTTGGGCTTAAATTCTTTTTTAACAGTAGAGACATATCAGGGAGAACCTATGGTGGAAAAGAACAGAAAGGATTTTCTCTTGTCTTTTTTGCTTGCTGTTCCTCCTAGCACAAAGCATCCTTTCATCTCTGCAGTTTCAGGTTCCTGCTTCCAAGGGTCCTCCCAGAATCAGCTTCAGTCAACTCTTTTTTCGATACCAGCAAGAGTCAGTTAGAATCTACTTCGCAGAGTATTAGACATCAACCCATGAGACTCTCCTCCAAGATTGGATGTGTGTGTATGTACACGCTTGGGATGGTGAGGAAATACATTCTCCAAAGGCCACAGATAAGAGCAAAAACCAAGATAAAAGCAAAACCCAAACCAGACGCCCACCATAGCCATTTAAGTGATTACAGGTAATGTACGTCTCAAGTTTTTAAAAATAATCTTTGCCAGTAAAAGAAGAATGGAATAAGTTTAAGCAGATCCCAAAGTTAACTAAGTTGATTGATAGTTCAAACGTAGACTATAGATTTAAAAATTTTATTCAATTTCAGTTATTCTCCCACAAAAAGTTAACTTTCTTTCAAAGTAGTCTATCAGAATGACCATGTAAATAGAAACTCACTGTTACTTATTTCAACAAAGAGAACTTTATATCATAGAAGATTGGGTACACAGGTGCTTGAAGGAATAAAAAAGACCAAAAAAAATTAAGATAGTAGTAGCAATAAGCTCAGGAAGGAAATGGTAGTTATCCAACTGAAAGAACAACAGGAATATTTAGCATCTACAATCTTAAATTTTGCCAGTTGGTGTGTGCACTCACGAGAGAGAGAGGGAGAGGAGAAAGCATATGCCATGGAGAATGGTTATGCTGCAATCCCTTCTCCATTTTTCTACCCTCTCATGATTTGGAGCACACACACACACACACACACACACACACACACACCCTGCATATTTCTCAAGCTGTCGGGTCTGGGACTCCGCAGTGTCAGCCATGTGGGATATAATTGCTTTCACCACTAGGCCATGGATCTGGCCCCTGTTTCTTTCATTTTTTATTCAGATGTGGTTTACTGCTGTCCCACTAGTTTCATATATTTGTTAACACATTTTTTCAACAAATATTAATTAAGTTCATCCCATATGTTGGTCACTGTGATGAATATTAGGAATGAAGAGTTAAGGGGAATTCTATTGTCAAGAAGTTTCCATTAGAGGGACCAGCAGTTAGCGTAATGGCTATGTCACTGGACTTCCATGTAGACTACTGCAGTTCACGTCCCTGACCCAGTGCTTTAAACTCATGCCAGGTGCATGTGCATGTGTGCATGCCCAAGATCCCAAGAGGAGAATGAAGGAGAAGGGACTGCCACATGGCCATATCCCTGAGGGGGAGGGGGGTGGTAACTTATCGCTTTCTGTCTCACTGTCTCTCTCTGTCTTTCTGGTGAGTGCATGCGCCCTATAGCAAAAACCTCTAAAAAAAAAAAAAAATAGAAGCTTCCATTAGCTTGGGAAAGTGGACAATAAGAAAAGTACTGTGCAGCATGATAAACACTACCATAATGATATGCACAGAATGCTAAGGAGGTGTAGATAAATGATATCTAATCAGCCTATAAAGTATAATGAGAAAATACAATTCAAAAAAGAAAGGAAGGTTAAAACATAGAAAGAACACAACGCTGGAAACTTTGCTTGTTTAGAAGCGAGCGTAGGTGTGGGAGCCTGTAAGGCCAGACTATAGGCAGATTTCCACTGATCCTTGTATGGCAAGCTAAACACCATTTCTTGCTTGATACTCTGTCAAAGAGAAAAAACTATGATAAAATGATGATTAGATTAATCAAAGCCTGTCTAAACCTGTTTGGTTTAGATGACTAATAGTAAACGGCTTAGAGTAAATCCTCCTTTGATTTGAAAAGCATTCAATTATTAGCAGTTAACAGTAATTCACATATTGCAAATGCAGTACCAGATATCCTCTGCCATTGCATTTTACTGTGGTTGTGAGCCTTTAATACAGATACGTTCGGCAACAAATCACAATGTTAGATGTATGGAAATCAACTGATAAATCTTAGCGCATGTGATTAGAAATATGAAAAATTATTTCTATTCCAAATGTTGGGAGATGTATTGCGTAGTCACAACTCATTTATGTACAATGTGGGATACTTATTACTTTTTTTAAATTTTAATGTTTATAATGAAAATTATTTACTGAGGGCCTAGTAGTTCAGGGAACCGGCTACTATGTGACTGACCAAGTTTAAAATCCCAGTCTCAGTGGTTTAAAAACCTACTGGGCACGTGTGCCTGTGTATCTGAAATCCCAACAGGATGAGGAAATGAAGGAGAATCAGGACCAGCAGTTGGTGTAATGGTTATGTTGCTGGACTCCCATGTAGTTGACTGTGTGGTTCAAGTCCCGGACCTGGTAGCTTAAACTCACGCCGGGCACGTGTGCGTGTGTGCCCAAGATCCCAAGAGGAGAATGGAGGAGAAGGGATTGCGGCGTGACCATCCCCCTTGGTGGTGGGGGGGTGATTTCTCGTTTCCTGTCTCTCTGTCTCTCTGTCTTTCTGGTAAGTACAAAAAAAACTCACCAGAAAAATTTAAAAAGATAAAAAAGATAAATACATAAATAAAAAGATTATTTATTGAGTCTCAAAAGCATAAAACAGTGAGAAAATTTAATCATGCTGGCAATAATATTCTAGTTTAATCCAAAATATTATTTAAACACTTTTAATTTAAATCTGTCATAGAGGCTTGGGTCTATACTGATTTTGCTTAGTTATGGGTTTTTTCCAGGGGAGTCCCTGACTCTCTCTTGATGCCTAGGTAGAAATTCGTCTCAAACACAATGGCTAAGTTTCACTTTCTTCCCTCCTGTGTTGGTGTGTGTGTGTGTGTGTGTGTGTGTGTGCATGTGTGTGTGTGTGTATGTCTTCTATAGTCATTTGCCAGGAAGTGTTGTCTTCACCCATTGTTAGTTTTTAGCAGTGTAGAGGGAATTGTCCTTCTTTGTTTCTGTTCTGTAGGAGCAAGGACCATTTGCTTATGTTTTCTAAGATCCGGGAGAAATTTCTACCTGGTCTCTTTTTGGCCCCAATAAGTTTAAAGCCTTTCACACCTTGAATTAGTCACTGGTAAAAGTGATGAAGCAACTACCATGATTTATTTAGGCTAATATTCTAAGGGTGAATGAATAGTGGGTATTAATCCAAATATGCACTATAAACAAATAGATGTTTTATTTGAATAAATCTCAAGAGTTAGAGAAACTGTTTACTGCACATTCTCATCAGTAGTTTATCCTAGCTAGGATTTATGTGACTAGATAGAAACATCAGCAAGAAAAAGAATATGAGAATGATGAGGTTCATTTGCAAATTAAAATAAATGTTTCATAAATTTAGATTAGGATAAGGTAAAACTGAAAAGTTCAAGTTCCAGCTTTGGAATGTAAGACAAGTTATACTAATATTAAAAGCTAATTCAGAGCTCTTGTGAAAACTGAATGAAGTAGTTCACTTAAAGCCATAATCCATTATCTCACCAACTAGAGCTGATTATGGTGTATTATTTATGTTCTTCTCTTTATCTGTACTCTAACTTTTATAGTGAAAATTTAGTTATTTGGGCCAGACTGATAGCACAGAGACCAAGCACTATGCTGAGGGAGCCAGATCCCACACGGCCGACTAAGGTTTGAGTCCCATCTCTGGCAGATTGAAAAACATACCTGCCGAGGGTTCTGATGGGATGGAGAAATGGAGAAGAAAAAATGTGACATTATGGGGCATCATTGAAGCATTAGCTCCTCTCTCTCTCTCTCTCTCTCATTCTCAGTCTCTCATCTCTCATTTGCACGCATGTGCCCTGGCTAAAGAGAAAAAAAAAAACAAAAAAGAACAGTTTGACTTCCTATTGGTATGCTAGTTCTCAGAGTACATTGAAAAGGTGCAAACATGTAATCAGTCCTTTAATGGCATGCGTGAAAATCCAATGATGGGTCTCAATTCTTTATAAAATAGTCTTCAATAGTCTCCCCAATCTATTTTATATTGTTGAGCACTATTTCTGGTCACTTTTTCCTTTCACCATTGACTACATTCTTCCTGTTTCTCTCCCCTTTCAATCCTCAGCTAGTCCCTTATTACTTAAGACCACAATTACACAAAGTAGTCTATCCACAGTGAAAGCTGAAAGTGCCCTATGGTTACTTCATTCCTTTATTCCATTCCTATCACCCTTGCAGACGGTGTGTGAGTGCATGCTTCCTTTAGAGGGGGCTACCTTTCTAAGTTCTGATTACAGCACAGTTGAAACCACACCTTCAAACACAGTTGATGAGGGAGAAAACTGATTACAACATGCAGAAAGCTATTTGTTAATAAGCATCACAATATTCCTTTGTTACAATGAGTATTAGATAATAGAGCATTAACTTGATGAATATGTAAGTATCAATTCTAGGAAAACCTGTGGGGGGCTGGATGGTGGCACGGTGGTGAAGCACGATGCTCTGTGAGGCTGACCTGCATGGGATGGTTCCAGGTTTGTATCCAGAGACCTCCCCGAGTGTTCCAGGCAGGAGTATGCTCATGACCTGAGTCTGGCTAAGGTTGGACATGGATCACAGCTTCAAATTTTGGGGACCTTGCTGGGAATCCTGTCTTCTCTCTCTCTCTTCTGCTCTCTCTGTCTCTCAATCATGGAAAAAACAAATAGATAAACTTAAAAGTAAATAAAAACAAGGCTATCAGGTGGCATGGTGGTTAAGGCAGTTGGATCTCACATGGCCAATAAATGGGTTTCATTCCCAGACCCAGTGGCTTGAAAACTAATTTGGATGCGAGTGCATACATGGCCAAACTCCAAAGAGGAGAATGGAGGACCAGGGACTATGTCATGGTCATCCTCCCTAGGGGGGCTTATTTTTGTTTCTTCTCTCTCTGTATCTCTCTGGTGAACATGTGTGCCCTATAGCAAAAACTAAATAAATAATAAATAAATAAATACAGGCCACATGTGATATGAAAAAAAAAAATAGCTAGGGTTTAGAGCTATAGCTGTGGACATAAGTGACAAAACCCATGCCTTTGACAATGGCATTTTATTGCAGGTGGAAAGGAATAAACAAACAAAAAAATCTAATAATCTGTATATTTGTAAGAGCTGTAAAGAAAAATAAAACAAAACAAACAGAAAGAGAGTGTTAGGGTAGAGGGCTCCATGTTTCAATTATTGTCACTGAGGGAATCTCAGACAAGTGTCATGTAAACAGAGGTCTGTAGGAAGAGAGAGAAAAGGCCTTTTGCTATCTGGGGAAGTGCAATCCAGGTAGAGGAAATAGTATTTAAAAAGTGCCTAGGAAATGAGCATTCTAGACCTGTTTGAAGTAAAGCGAGGATGCCAAGGTAGATGGCACTGAGTGGGTTAAAGGGAAGAAGATCTGAAAGGCAGAATGTGCCATATTGTATTGGGCTTTAATATATAGTAAGGACTGAGATTTTTAATTCAGTGATATGGGCAGTATTTAACAGGAAAGATGCGTCATGACTTAATTTTTTTTTTTTTTTAGTTTCTTCTGCATATAGGTGAACAAGTAAGAGAGAGAGAGACAGCACCCTCAAACTCAGCAGACTCCCAGTGCCCTGATCCATCACCAGCCTCAGCCAGCCCCAGATCATGAGCACCTACAGCCCTGCACTCTCAGGGAGATCTCCACACATGAACCCAGAACTTTTTTGTGTAGGACACCCTCAGAATGTTGTATTTTACCATTCTGTCACCACCTGGCCCCACTCAGATTTTAACATTATTCTTCTGCTTACAAAATCAAAAGGGCTTTTTTTTTTTTTTTTTTTGGAGCAGTTTTCGCTATAGGACGCATGCACTCGCCAGATAGACAGAGAGAGACATAGAGACAGAAAGCGAGAAATCAGCCCCCAGGGGGGATGGTCATGCCGCAACCCCTTCTCCTCCATTCTCCTCTTGGGATCTTGGGCATGCACGCACATGCGTCCGGCGTGAGTTTAAGGCCACTGGGTCTGGGACGCAAACCACAGTCGACTACGTGGGAGTCCAGCGACATAGCCATTATGCCCACTGCTGGTTCCCCAAAAGGGCTTTTAATCCACTTTTGGACATTTTAAGATGTATATGCTTAATGCTGCCAACTGGATGTATCATGTAGTTGAACCTATAACTTCAGATTTAGTAGAGAGGCCAAAATTAGAGCTTCACAGTCATATTTTCCATAGATAAATAGTATGTAAAATCATCAGAGAACTGAGATTAAATAAGGAGTGAGTTTAGATAGATTCCAAAATTGTTCATATTTTTTGAACCAGAAATTTCACTTTTATTTTTTTAGAGAGGTTTTTGTGTTTTGTTTGTTTGTTTTATTTTGGCTATAGGGTGTGTGCACTTGCTGGAGAGACAGAGAGAGACAAATAAACAGAAAATGAGAAATCAGCCTCCAGGGAGATGGCCATACCACTATATCCTCTCCTACAGTCTCCTCTCGGGATTTTGAGCAGACATACACATATGCTCAACATGAGCTTTAAACTGCTGGATCCAGGACTCAAACTGTGCTCAACTACATGGGAGTCCAGTGATGTAACCATTATGCCATCTGCTGGTCCTCAGAAATTTCACTTTATTGTTTTTCTTTTAAGAGAAATTTTTTCTATAGGGCACATGCATCTGTGAGAGACAGAGAGAGAGAAAATGAGAAATCACTCCCCAGGTGAAATGGCCATGACTCAATCCTTTCTCCTTCATTTGCCTCTTGGGATTTTGGGCACACACACACACACACACACACACACACACACACCACACACGCAGGTGGTGTGAGTTTTAAGTCACCGGGTCTGGTACTTGAAGCGTGATCAACTACAAGGGAGTCCAGTAATGCAACCATTACATAATCTGCCAGTCCTCCAGAAATTTCATGTTAATAAATTATCATAAGATTATAACTATATGCATAAATAACAATTCCTATACAAGGATGTCAGCACAGTATGCTTATTTTACTAAAAGAATAAGAGAAATTTTAACAGTTTTTTTTAAAAAATAGCCAATTATCGTAAAGCTTTGCAATGCAGATTGTATGTAATGACACATCTATGTCATTGCATATACCTGTGTTAGAAATTCACAACTGTTCTTACATTTCTAAGAATTAGCAAAATATTATGCATCATTTCTGTTTTAAGAAATATGTATTTAAAACTGTTTACTTTTGTATTTATATTGAATAATTGAATACCAATGTCAGTTTCATGTTATAATTCAGCGGATTCACCATACAGACATGCTCAAAGCTGCAGCTGAAAGAACTTAGGCACTTACTTTTGTATATATTTCCTTTCTGCTTAAATACTAATGTAGCTTATTCTAGCAATAGTTCAAATATCTCCATAATATAAACCCATCAATTTTATTTTTTAGGGGTGTTTGTTTGTTTGTTTGTTGCCTTAGGGCACGTGTGTTCTCCCAAGAGACAGACACAGTAGAGGGAAAGTGATAATTAACCCCCTGGGGAGAGGGGAGTGGCCATGCCACAATTCCTTTTTCTGGATATTCTCCTGGGATCTTGGGCATGCATGCAAGCCACTCGGTGATTTTCAAGCCACCAGGTCTGAGATTCAAATCATGGTTGGCTATGTGGGAGTCCAGTGATGTAACTGCTATGCTATCTGCTGATCTCATCCCCTGACTGCCAAACAATGGTAAGTGATTTTAAAACTGGGAACTGTTAACCAGTCACAGAGGCGGACAACTTATCAAGTACTTGTCTCTTTTCTAATATAGCATCACAAATGAGTGGGCTTTGGTGAGGAGGAATCTTGGTTGGTAACATACATCTTACTACAAAGGTGAAATATATTATTTGTCTGATCTGGTACCTGTGAAACTTAAAAACAGTGACACATAAAAGTCATTCAAAGGCACTGGCATGTTGGAGAATTGTACTGCATATTTGGTAACTTTAATATTACACATACTGATATAAATTTGATTTTCTCTATTTCTAGCCCATGGGCCAAATTATAATGTTGAATATAAGTTAGATATATTTCTATAATAAAACTGAAGGAAATGATGATGTAACTCCTACAAATAGAATGTCAAGAATATATGCCATATTAATTACAAAAGAATTTATAACTTTTGCAAGCCATCATCTTATTAAAATAATGTGCCTTATCTGTGTAACTTATCTTATGATATCTGTAATAAATAATTTTCTGTTTGAAAAATTAAAACTCATAGGAATTAAGTGATTGTTTATTATCAAGGTCCATAAATTTTGTTCTACCAATTATTTCCCTCTTACATAAAATTAGACATGATTAAGACATGACTTTTTTCAGTAATAGAATCTGAATACTAAAGAATCTAGAATATTAGTGACGACAGATCAAGAGCAAATTTAAAAGCCATATTTTATGGCTTAAAAAAGTGAGACATTTATAAAGTTTACAGTTTCTTTCTTGCTATCTAAAAATAAATGTAGGGGAAAATATCTTACTCTACCCACATACCAACGCTTTCTATAATCTGAAAGTTTGGGAAAATGCTTTAGAAAATGAGTTTTTACAATATGCTACTTTCTTTGATAACTTTGTCATTTTCCAAACATGTTTAGCCTTGCAGTCATATTCTAAAGAAACTGTCACACAAAGATAATCCCTTGTATAAATCTAAATAATGAATAAGATTCATATGAGTAATTTCATAAAACTTCCTTACTAAAGTTGCAGTATTTTTCCACACAATCCTCCACATTAGTCCAGACCTGTTATTCGTCAATTAAAAATAAAATATTGTTTAAACACTCATAGAAATGAAATAATCAAATAGTGAAAATCTATAACTATAATTACCTTTCACTCTACAGTGAATCTTCTTTTAAATTTTTTTTAGTTTCTTCTGCCAATGCTGTAGCAAAGTTGCTCAACTTAATTCGTAACTGATTATTGCTTCTGTAACACCTGGTATGGTGACATGTATCAATGTGCTCAAAAGAACAGAAGATTAAAGAACTAGAGTGGAGCAAGACTTCAGAATATATCAGTATCTGTCTTTGTAACGATCATAAAAAACGAAATAACATAAGTGAACAACGGGATGAACCATCTTCAAAGACCTTGTTTCCTCCAGGTTAAATCCCTTCTTACTACTATCAATTTGAACTTAAAATTAGTAAGTGGAGTATTAAATAAGCTCCCCAGGAAAACGTTGGTATGAAAACACCAAATTGTATACTTTAATTAGAGTATAATTTTTCTTTGAGGGGGACTACTGTCATCTTTGCCAGAGAAGGAAGCATTTTTATGCCAAAGTGAACATGACAATCCTGAAATTTGAACTTACCCGTTTAACAGAAAGCTTGCAGGAAGTGACAGACTCAAACATCTTGCTGCTTAACTTTGATATGTCTATAATATTTGGGCAAAATCCTCATTACTTTTTTATGAATTTGAAAATGCACTTATTTATTTTTATGTTTTGGAAGTTGAAATGTGTTCCTGAAAGTGAGAACTCCCTTTTACTTCACCATATGCCATCTTGTCTTTTTGACACTCTGAGCCTGGAAATATCTCAAGTGTGCAGACTTCTGATTTCCAAATTACCTACTGCCAAGAAGGGAAGTGGGTATCTGAAACTCAGCCACAGACCTTGGCAAATTTCAAATTCAGAATAAAACTTTCACTTTAAAATTGTGCTCAAAAGTTGAAATGGATTTTTTATGTCTAATTTGTGTTCTATTCCTATTGTAGGCTTGTGAGTGAAGATTATTATAGCCTGGCTTAAGAGGCTTTTTTGCCCTCATTGGGAAGAAGTTTTGAAGGATTAAGAAGGGAATTAAAGTAACCATTCTTCTGCATTATAATTTGGCAATGTGAGGAGTGACACACTCCTGTACAGCAGCAATATCGCTGAAGTAAGCACATATTTTGAGACTTTTTAACAGGGGAAGCTGCTCGGTTTGTAGAGGTATCTTAGCAAATATCTCTTCCATAAAAGACGGCTTGTCTAGCAGGGTAAATAAAAATTCTATGATACAGTATGGTACACCTCTAAGTTAAAAAGCAAATGGTGGTTTTGCCATGTTTATTAAAGTTTCATTATTATGGAAAAAGTACTCTAACTAAACCCAAAGAAATATAGTTATTTGAAATTCCTTTCTGCCAAGGAAAATAGTTTTTGATCAGCTATAAGTGCTACTGTACCACAAAATCAGGGAGTTCGTAACTGAATAGAAAGAATGAGATACTTAGATTCCATATTGGAAAAGCAAATTTAGATAGTTCCATTTATTAAGGAGGCACTATAAGTACCATTTATAATGTATTTTTTAATTTGAAAAAGTATCTTTTAAAAACAAAACACTTCCAATTCTATAAATGATAGATGATGATAACTTAAATATTTCTTGCTATAAAATATAAATCATATATCTAAGCTTACTAAAAAAATGAAAATATTCATGTTAAAAAATAGTGATCATTCATAGGTACTTGGGAGTATGAGAAGATGCTTATCACAGCAGCTTGGATGGAATGGATATAATTCCCATGGGGAGACAAGGAGTTTTATACAGAGTAATGTGGAAGTTGGAATTGAGATCTCATATACAAACCTACACCCAAAACATTGTATTTCACTGGAAAGGTAGACAAGGCATAGTTTATTTTAAGCACCAAACAATAATAAATATTCTTGTGTGTCTATCTAATCATCCAGGGGAGCTGGGTGGGGGAGGTGGGAGAAATTTTCTTGAGAATTAATTTATGTGATAAACATCAAAGTCTAGAATGCACAATACCTAAGGTTAGGGAAATGCCTTAAGGAAAAAAAAAAAAAAAAAGATCAGGACCAGGAATATCACTGGAACCCTTGGGGGGAAAAAATAAATAAATAAAATCATTCTGGAAACATACAAAAGATCATAAACACAATCACCTGTATCAACAATAAATCCCGATGGGCAAAAATCTAAGACAATATTCTTAGATAATTAGCAAAGCAAAATCTACAGACACCCTGAGGTATACAGAAGGTACAAAGACTAGAATGCACAAAACCTAAGGTTAGGGAAATGCTTTAAGAAAAAAAAAAAAAAAAAGATCAGGACCAGGAATATCACTGGAACCCTTGGGGGGAAAAAATAAATAAATAAAATCATTCTGGAAACATACAAAAGATCATAAACACAATCACCTGTATCAACAATAAATCCCGATGGGCAAAAATCTAAGACAATATTCTTAGATAATTAGCAAAGCAAAATCTACAGACACCCTGAGGTATACAGAAGGTGCAGGTATAATTAAGTAATTAAGATACAAATACGGGTAAGAGCCTGTTCAAAAATTTCGTGGAAAATGAGCAAAATGAAAAATCTACACACGTATTTTTAAAATATTTCTATCAAAATAAACTCATACACTTAATTTTGTTTTCCAAAGACCTTCTGGAGCCCCCTTATAAAGAAAACACTAGACTATCTATAATAAAATCACACAAAATAAGCTTTGAATAGTATTGCTAGGATAAAAATGGTTTCTACCTGATAAAAGGGAAATAAATCAGAAAACATAAATATTCCGAATGTTCATATACCAAATAGCATAATCTCAAAAAATATATAAGAAAACATACTCTCAATTAAAACTCTAAAAGGCCTGGGACCAGCAGTTGGCATAATGGCTATATCACTGGACTCCCATGTAGTTGATCACAGTTTGAGTTCCAGACCCTGTGACTTAAACTTACATGTGTGTGTGTGTGTGTGCCCAAGATCCTGAGAGGAAAATGGAGGAGAAGGGATTGGGGCATGGACATCCCCTGGGGGATGATTTCTTGCTTTCTGTCTCTGTCTTTCTCTGTCTTTCCGGCAAGTGCACATGCTCTCAAAAAATTAATAAAATATAATAAAATAAAACACTACTAAACCAAACAACCAGATGATATGGTGGACAAGGCAGTGGATCCTGTATGGGCAAATCCATGGTTCAAGTCTCAGCTTGAAAGACATGCTGGACCAGTGAATATTTTTGCCCAAAACTCAAGATGAGAATGAATGAGAATAAATTGCAGCATGGTCATACCTCCAATGGGTTATTTCTCACGTTCCTCTCTCATTCTTTCTCTGTCTCTCTTCAGTGAGCACATGTGCCCTATAGCAAAAATCTAAAAGGAAAGAAAAAAAGAATCCGTACAGAGCCAACCCTGTAGCTCAATGGTTAAGAGCTGCTTATTGGACCTGGATCCCACATGACCAAACCTGCTGTGAGTCCCAACACCAAGGGGTTGAGAAACATGCCAGTGCATGTGCAGGTGTGCCCAAGATCCTGACAGAACGAAATAACGGAGGGAAAAAGATTGTTGCATGTGTATGCCCCGTTGATTGTTCATTCTTTCCCTCCTTTTCTCTCTTTCTTTCCCCTGAAATTAAACATGCCTGATGCCAATTAAACAAAGAAACAAAAGCAAATGTCTCAGAATAACTAAAAATTGTTTAAAAAGATTTTGAATGGTACCAACATAAACTAATGCCAAATGACTGAAATCATGGATATACTTATTGCCCTGATTATATCAAAATACATTGTACTGAAAAATAACATTTTCCCTCACAGATATATAGAATTTTTAAAAATTGGGTCTCGCAGGTGGCATAGCAGTTAGGGCACTGGACTCCTACAAGGTTGACCATAGTTTGAGTCCTATACCTGGCAGTTTGAAAATCATGCTGGACACGTATGTATGTATATCCAAAGTCCTGAGAGGAGAATGGAACAAAAGGGACTGTGGCATGGCCATCCCAGATGAGGAGAGAGGGTGATTTCTCACTTTCTATCTCTCTGACATGTGCACATGACCTACGGGAAAAATCTCTATAAAAAAAAAAAAAAAAGAAAACTTCAAGTGTATTTTTCACATATTTTCTTTTCTTTTTATTTTTTTTTTTTGGAGAGGTTTTTGCTATAGGGCGCGTGTGCTCGCCAGACAGACAGAGAGAGACAGAGAGATAGAAAGCAGGAAATCAACCCCCAGGGGGGATGGCCACGCCACAATCCCTTCTCCTCCATTCTCCTCTCGGGATCTTGGGCACGCACGCACACGCGCCCGGCGTGAGTTTAAGCCACCGGGTCCGGGACTCGAACCGCGGTCGACTACGTGGGAGTCCAGCGACATAGCCATTACGCTAACTGCTGGTCCCACATATTTTATTTTCTTTATAAAGTAAGCATCTAACTCATCTAAAGTGAGCCTGCGCCTATGCTAAAGCAGGGAACATAAGGAGGAAAGTAAAATTCTAGAGGGGCCATTGAAGAATTAGAAATGGGGTTTAAGGGAACCAGCAGTTAGCGTAATGGCTATGTTGCTGGACTCCCATGTAGTCGACTGTGGTTCACTTCCCGGACCCGGTGGCTTAAAACTCATGCCAGGCGCGTGTGCGTGCGTGCCCAAGATCCCGAGAGGAGAATGGAGGAGAAGGGATTGCGGCGTGACCATCCCCCCTGGGGGGTGATTTCTCGCTTTCTGTCTCTATGTCTCTCTCTGTCTGTCTGGCGAGCGCACACGCCCTATAGCGAAAAATCTCTCCAAAAAAAAAAAAAAAGAAAGAAATGGGGTTTAATAGGTGAAAGGTATGTTCAGCGTCATCTACATCCAGGTTGTATGCAGTTGAGATCATAGTTTAAATAAGAATGCTATGTTTCACTATTTTCACTAGGAAGTCTACTACAGAAATAATGTGTATTGATGAGGTTGTTGGGTTGATCCAAATTGAACTTTGGTTAAAGATCTGGCAAAGGCAATTGAATATGAAGGAAAAAAAGCCTCTGAAAATGCTTTAGAGAAATTAGATTCAGTAGGAAAAAAAATTAAGAAAATAAGATTCAGATATGTAATAAGAGAAAAAGGATAAATGAAGGTACTGGAAACTTTAATGAGGTCAAAGCACAAGTATTGAGAGGGTATGGGATTGAAAATCCTGAAAGGACAAGAAGTGATGGACAGAAGGTTGATGGCAGAATTTCGGATTCCAGAGTGAAACATTTTCCATGGATGTGGAGTTCCGCACAGTCTTGACAGACATTGTTGAAAGGCACTAACTGAGGGATACATAGCAATCAGGTGTATTAGTGAACTCTGAAGCTAGGCTGTCAGATTGCTTGTGAATTTTAACATTAAACTTTTTAATAGTTAAAACTAATCATTAAAGGTCTGCTTCTGGACTCTGTCCTTATAGACTTCTACTGTCTGTAATCTTATTCTTTCATCCTTTGACCAGATGAATATAATCAAGTTTAACTGGACAATTGCATCCATGTTTCTTCTAATTAAACACTGAATACTTTTTAAAAGTGTATGGAACTTTGGATATTTACGACACCTAACCGAGAAGAAATTTTTCTAGAATAAAGCATTATTCAAGAGTATCTAATAACTTATCAATTATTTTTAAATCTCTAAAACCCACTTAGGCTCCATTTCTCCCTATAAATTCTGAAGTCCTTAATACACATACCAATTTATATGTATCATTTACTTTCACTGTGGTCAAATCAAGCACATTACTTTTAACTTTCTTATAGAATTTTATTTTATGTAAGTTATAAATAGTCATAAGTTAAAAATGAAAAAATAGAAAAGGCTTAGCTTCATAAAGTAAGCTCTGCTCTGTGCTTATCTATTAGTGAAAAGGGAACACACTGAAACTTTGCCATAAGAGGTCCTCTGGGGTGAATTCTGAGATACTCTGTTATACTGGAAAATTTAATAGATTTTTCTGTGTCTCTAGATATATCCTCACTTAGGCAACCTCCAAAGATTTACCAAACTCTGAAAGCCAGTGTTTTAGTGATTGTCTCGTGTATTGGAATATTCTGGTAAAATGTAACCAGCATTTGGATAGCCTTCAAATCCCTGTGAAATAATCTCCAACTCTTTAGCAGTGCACCCCTTTTCCAATGTGTATAAACTGTAGCTTTCTCTTAATATATTTATTAACTTCTTCTGTTCAATGTGTTAATAAAACCAGCCTGGCTGATTGTGCCTCTCCTCCTTCTTGAACATATGCCACCTTATTGCTGGTCATCTTGACATAATATTCATTACGATTCTTTCCTCACTCAAGGAGTTCCAAATTGCACATTGAGATTATACGACCACTCTAGTTATTCACATATGTTTATCCTCACTATCTTGTTCCATTGAAGATGATTTTCCTCTTATGCCTTTTATTACAGATGCTTAATTTTTTATTTTATTTCATTTTATGTTTAGTTTTTGCTATAAGGCATGTGTTCTTACCAGAGAGAAACAGAAAGAGAGAGAGAGAGTGAATGAGAAATAATTCCCAAGGAATATTGGCCAAGCTATAATTCCTTTGCTCCCATTCTACTCTCTTGATTTTGGGAACACGCACACAAGCCCGCCAGCCACCAGGTCCAAGACTCAAACTGAGCAGCCAGTCATGTGAGATCCCATGCCTTAACCTCAATGCCACCTGCTGGCCATAGAAGCCTAATCCTTTACTACTATTTTTATTATCTGGGTCCTCACTTTTCAGATTCAAGAGCTAGAGAAATGTATTTCAATCTATAAAAGAAGGATCATACTGAGAAAGAGCATATGGGATGGAAGAATGTGATTACCCTTTACCAAGACCTACTTAATTAGTGTGGCAGGCAGAACTCTAAGACCATCCTATGAATTCTGCCCCTTCCCCTGAACACCTGGTATAGTCCTCTTTCATTGAGTGTGTCTGGGATTTATGAATAAAATAGGATGTCACCCCCATGATTAGGCTGCATTATACAGCAGAGGATAATAGTCTTTACTGTGACTATGTTGTGTTATATAAAAGATTCCCCTGAACTGACTAAAGAGAAATTTCTTGACATTGAAGAAGTAAGCTATTTTGTTATCATGGCCATGTGGCTAATATCCAACTACAGCTTTGATTAGTTAAAAGTGACCCCAGGCTGAGATTCAGTAAGAAAACAGGGACTTCAGTCTTACAGCTGCTAGAAATTGAATTCTGCTAACGACCTGCTTGACCTCAGAAAAAGATCATGAGCTTCAGATGAGATTGTGTCCCACATATATTTTGATTTTTATTTTAGTTATTTAATTTTTAGTTATTTATTTACTTTTTGCAGCCTGCACATCTTTTTTTTTTTTTTTTGAGAGTTTTTTCACTATAGGGCGCGTGCACTCGCCAGACAGACAGAGAGAGACACAGAGACAGAAAGCGAGAAATCACCCCCCCCGGGGGGGATGGTCACGCCGCAATCCCTTCTCCTCCATTCCCCTCTTGGGATCTTAGGCATGCACGCACACACGCCTGGCGTGAGTTTTAAGCCACCGGGTCCAGGACACAAACCGCGGTCGACTACGTGGGAGTCCAGCGGCATAGCCATTACGCTAATTGCTGGTTCCTGAGCCTGCACATCTTAATTTAAGCTAGGTGGGACCCTAGGAAGAAGATCCCAGTTAATACATGCAGACACCTTGTTCATGGGAAGAATAAGATAAACAACTCATATTGCTTTTCTGCATCTACATTTGTGATAGTTTGTTAGTCTGCAATAGAAAACTAACACAATAAGGGAGGACAAATTATTTGCTTTTAGAGAAATTTTTGCTATAGTGCACGTGCACTCACTGGAAAAATAGGGACAGAAAGAGAGAAATGCCCCCCAGAGAAGATAGCCATGCCACCACCCCTTCTTCTCTATTTTCCTCTAGGAATTTTGGGCACACATTCACATGCACCTGGTGTGAGTTTCAAGTCACCAGGTCCAGGACTCAAACCTCAGTCAACCATGTGGAAGTCCAGAACCTTAACCACTACACCACCTGCTGGCCTCACAAAATTATTATTTAATCTCCAGATTCATGTTCATATCTTCAAATAACAAACTTTAACCTTTTATAAATCTCACTCTGAACTTTGGGGATTTTTTTTTTCTGAGAGTTATTACCATTTGCTTATAGCCCATCAAAACCATGATTCCATTATTCTAAGAGCATCACACTTTTCACTTGAATTCTTTCTCTTCTCATCTTTTATTTCTGTTAAATCATCATCCAAGCAATACCATACTAGCTTGGTCTTATTTCAATTTGATCTTTTTTGTCATCAAAAAGAGGTAGTTATTTTTACAATATACATACATTTAAGAATATAGGAGCTGAGGAACCAGCAGTTAGCATGATGGCAATGTCGCTGGACTCCCATGTAGTCAACCGCGGTTCACGTCCCGGACCCAGTCACTTAAACTCACACCAGGCATGTGTGCGTGCGTGCCCAAGATCCCGAGAGGAGAATGGAGGAGAAAGGATTGTGGCATGGCCATCCCCCCTACCCCCACGCCCCGGTTGGTGATTTCTCACTTTCTGTCTCTCTGTCTCTCTCTGTCTTCCTGGCAAGCACACGCACCCTATAGCAAAAACCTCTCAAAAAAAAAAAAAAAAAGAAGAAGAATATAGAAGCTGAGGAACCAGCAGATGGCATAATGGCTACGTTGCTGGGCTCCCATGTAATAGACTGCGGTTCAAGTCCTGGAGCCAAGGGCTTAAACTCACACTGAGCACGTGTGCCTGTGTGCCCAAGATCCTGAGAGGATAAGGGATTGAGATGTGTCCATCCCCCCTTGGGGGTGATTTCTCGCTTTCTGTCTCTCTCTCTCTCTTTCTGGTGAACGCATTCACTCTATAACAAAATCTCTCTCTCAAAAAAAAAAAAAAAAAAAAAAAGAAGAATATAGAAGCTGAGTGGTTATGTTTTAAGTTCTTTACTGCTAATTCAAAACTCTTATAAATCCAGGCTTTAGTAAAAGCACCTACTCCTAAAATATGCATATGTTCTTAATTGAGTCATTTTCTGCCCTTCCATGTTGCTGGCATCAATGATTTTGTGTTACCCTTTTAACATTTTAAAATTTGGTTCACGCTTTAATCTAAATCTATCAAATATTTTATTTGAAGTTGTATCTATACAAAACTTTATCTATTTATTCTATGAATGAGAGAGACAAAGAGAGAAACAGAACCCTCAACAGGTTTTTGACACCACAATCCAGCCCCAGCCTCTGCCAGCTCCAATCATGAACATGTGCATGCCTGGCATACTCAGAGAAGTTTCCTAATACAAACCAGGAACTTCCCATGTGAATCTGCCTCACAGACTGTCGTGTTTCACTGCTGTGCCACCATTCTTCTATCTGACACGGACACTTAATAGTTCCTTTATACAGTCAGCTCCAGATACTTCTGCCACTTCAGAAACTTGATTCCATGGCTGTCCCCAAGATGTGCATACTTCTGAATTTATTCCAACTTTCAATATTCTGATTTGAATCTCATTCCCACTCTGTTTTCCATAATGAGACGCTGGTCTTGTTGGTATTGCTGAAGTGTTGCCCGGGTCTCTGTGGTCCAAGATGATTCAGTATGTTTGTATGTATTCCAGCCGGTGAGAAAGGCAAAACCGAAGCACCTGTCCCTTTCTTGAGAAGGCACAATTCCGAAGTTGCGCTTACCACTTCTGACCACATCTCATTGCCTAGCCATGGCGCCACCTCTCTAAAAGTAAATTCTGCATGGCTACATGCCAGCTAACTTGCTGGGATTCTTATTAAGCAAGGAACAATGTTGGGGGATACTTTTAGTCTGCCACAATAATCAAAGGTGTATTTTAAGGGCTTCTGGGACCCTTGGACAGTATGATCGACTTCCACTCAGTGTAATTCAGCAGGTAATAAATAAATTAAGCTGTTAGCATTTGGTTTACATTATATTATAAGCCTAAAATCAAGACTCATGATATAACAAATTTATGGGGAAATACTGAGAGGACTGTTATAAACTAATGCTGTTACAGTAACCCCAGGAGGTGCTGTCATGACAGCAAGTGAATGGAGCCTTCAACTGCCACTGTTTTCAGGCGGGGCAGTGTCTGCAATTCCCCAGCTTTTGCTACCATTGAAGAAACAAGTCATTGGAGTCAGAAGGAACCACAAGCTAATCATCTTCATAGCTCTGACCTGTAATCAGTTACTTAGCTTCTTCAAATTTATTTCCTTCATCTGTAAAACAGAGATGATTGTCATTTCAAGGTTGTTCACATTAGAGATAAACATGTCAAGGGCTCATTGATGCCTGGCACAGTAAAGACACTCCATGAAATGAGGATTATTGGTAGATCATGGAGATGACTAAAAACTTGTGGAAATGATGGAATTAAAGTACAAGTTTATTTTGCTGCAAATTTTTTTTGAAATCCATGCATGTTTTAGATAATACACATGTATCATGAATTTTTCACTGATCCTTCATATTTCATGTTACCCTCTCTTTGAGAATAAATTATTTTGTTTTTTGGGATTTTTTTTTAGAGGTTTTTGCTATAGGGTGCGTGCGCTCACGAGAGAGAGAGAGAGAGAGAGAGAGAGAAACAGAAAGTGAGAAATCACCCTCCAGGGGGGATAGCCATGCTGCAATCCCTTCTCCTCCATTTTCCTTTCATGATCTTGGGCATGCATGTGCATGTGCCCAGCTTGAGTTTAAGCCACCGGGTTGGGACTCTGACCCTGGTTGACTACATGGGAGTCCAGTGACATAGTCATTACACTAACTGCTGGTCCCGAGAATAAATTCTCATTTCTTCCAATACTTTCTGTCTATTGAACTTAACCTTTGCCAGGATCTCCACTAGTTCAGATAATCTCAATTTGACTAATTCAAAATTATTTGGATAAACACTACATTTTCTACCCATTTAATGGACTGGGGTGAACTCACTTAATCGATATAATTTGTTGTCTAATTTGCTCTTTCTGAAAGTTGTTCTCTCTATTTACCAGATCTACCACTAGGTTTTCCTTTCAAACCAAATCCTTGCGTTTGCTTCCCCTGACTATTTTCTATCCACAGTCATATCAGTCTCAGAATATAATATTAGTTCCTACTTTAAGGACAATATCCAAGTCAAATATGACTTTCTATACATATTCATGCCTCCAAATTCATTCTTTAGCATTCTTTCCAGACCCAACAAAAAATAACAACCACTATCACTAAAAAAAAGAGTACCATCCTAAATCCCAGTTTCTCCACATGCATTTGTAATTGTTTTCTCTCACTTTTTTAAAGTTGTAAATTTATTAAGTGCCTACAGTAAGCAAAATGAAGATTCAAATGATAAAAAAAGTCAGTTCTGCCTTTTAAGATCTTTCAGGCCAATGAATATGAAGGGAGGGCAATTGTGAAATGATAGCATTAAAAAAAAGTTTATGAGTAAATGCAAATTCTTATATAATAACCTTCCATCCTTACCAAGAGATGGGTAACATATCTATTCTGAGAAACGTGAAGTATTTTGAGAGTTAATCCATGTTTAAGGACATACCTTACCAGCAAAGAGTGAACAGTAACTTAGATGTAAACATGTTTTTGTCCTATGACCAGAGCCTACTTTTTATAATCAGTCTTTAACTTTTAGGGAAAAGGTGATCTAATGTAAAGAATTCCAAGCATATAAGGTTCATAACTGTTCGATTCAATATAATTCTTAACATGGTAAGATTTTTTTAAATGAGAAAGTAGAGAGAAAGAAAAGAACAGCATCATTACATGAAGATACAAAACAGAGTACAACCCAAATAGAACAACTGACAAGTTGACTTTCCTTTAATAATAAATTTTCAATCCTTTAATTACATAAAGTAAACTATACCCAGGACAAAGAAGCAAATTGATGTTAAAGGCCACAATGCTGTTTTGTGGTTTCAACTTACAGCTACTAGAGAGAATGGAAGACTGATGGTGTTTTCTCCTGTTCTATTAATCACAGAGAAATAAAAAATGCCTGGGGCTATTTGTCAAGAAATAAGAGATTAACCTGAGCTGGTTTATTGGCGCTCTATTTGAGAGAGCATTTAAGATTTACAAACTCTGAAACATAACTTTAATGATTACTTTTTACTATGAGAAAGAGCAATGAAAAAGAAAAACTTTGGCAGAATTTCAGCAAGGTTTTATACTGAAACATATTAGCAAATTTAGTAAGTTCAGCAACTCAATGTCATCTGCATCTGAAGGTGTATTTCTCTAAGAAGTTTATTAGCACGGAGCCCATGTATGTACTTAAAAATAGCTGGATCTCGTTCATCTGATGTAGAAACGGAATATTTGTGGTCATTACTTTTTCCCACATTATATTAATTATACTGCTGAAATTAGACTTGGAGATTTTCTTCAAGTTTATTTATTTACATTTCCATAATGAGAAAGAGAAAGACAGAGAGCACCCCTAACAAGATCTTGATCCCCCCAAGTGCCCCCAGCTTCATCCAGCCCTGGGTCATTGGCACACAAGAACCAGCATACTCAAGGGTCTCCAGACTCACAAGAGTCACATTTCACCACTCTGCCACCATCTGGCCCAATTTGAGATTTCATATCAAATGATACTATTACTGAAAGTAATATTTTTAGATATTAATATATTCATTTGTGTAATCTTCTAAACAATACTCATATATTCATATCAAATCTCAAATATATTCACAATTCTATGACTATTAAATACACTGGAAGGTTTATTACTCCAAACTTTATTTGAACACCCTTAAGAAAAATCCCACAATTGCAAATTAAAATTCGCCAAGTTATAGTTTCCTTAATACACACACACGCACACACTCATATATATATACACACAGACATAAAAAGGTACATAAATGTATACATATTTTATATAATGCACACAGTCCCCTTTTTTGGTCTTACTTACTCTAGAATCTCACAACCTAGCTCATTACCCGGTATAAAGTAGGCTGTCAATATATTTCAATAAATAACTGGCCTGTGTTCTAAAACTGAGTGTGGCATGGAAGAAGTTGGAATCAGAAGCATGAATACATGCAAGGAAAATTGTCCAAATCCAGAGAGTATAGAGAATTGAGAAGTTAACATAGAATATTTATTTCAAATCATGGAAAGTTTCAAAGTAAGCAAGCATACAGAAGTCAGAGGTCAAGGGATCAGTAGTTAGCATAATGGCTATGTCGCTGGACTCCCATGTAGTCAGCCGTGGTTCGAGTCCCGGACCCAGTGGCTTAAACTCATGCCAGGTGTGTGTGCGTGCGTGTCCAAGATCCTGAGAGGAGAATGGAGGAGAAGGGATTGTGGCGTGGCCAACTCCCCTGGGGGGTAATTTCTCGCTTTCTATCTCTCTGTCTCTCTCTCTTTTTCTGGCGAGCACATGTGCCCTTTAGCAAAAAAACCTCTCCAAAAAAAAAAAAAAAAAAAAAAAAAAAAGACAAAGGAGGTGGTCAAGGTCCTCTGTCTCAGTGGCACAGGTAGTAGGTACAACTCTACAATTCTGGAAATCACATGGAAAATTAGGAGTCAACCAGAACATGCTGGGCATGTCTGTGCCCATGATTCTGACTGATTGGAAGACTGGGGTCAGTGGGAAATTCCAGTACAATGAGATCCTGTCAGAGGTGCCCCTGTAGGGAACAGCAGATGGTATAACAGTTATGTCACTGCACTTCCACATGGTTGACTGAAGTTCGAGTCCTGGACCTAGTGGCTTGAATATCATGCTGGGTGTGTGTGCATGCATGCCAAGATCCCTGGAGGAGAATGGAGAAGAAGGGATTGAGGAATGGCCATCTCCTCTGGGGGATGATTTCTCACTTTTCCTCTTGCTGTCTCTATTGCTGTCTCTCTCTCTCTCTCTCTCTCTTCTCTCTCTCTCTCTGGTGAGTGCACATGCCCTGAGGCAAAAACCTCAAAAAAATTTCCTCTCCTCAATAGATAAATACATGAATGAATTAATCAATTTATGAAATAAAATTAATGTAAAAAGAAGACCGATATTAAGAAAGTCAATGTATCAAAATTCAGCAGCAACAGATAATCACAAACAAGCATGATAACAAATATTGTAAAACTCTCCTTATTATAAAAGTATTTACAAACTGAATTTTAAGGGGATAGAGAGCTCAAGTCACTTTTGTGCAGAAATTCTTTGACTCAGAAAATGGTTATCCCTCTTCAGAGAAATGAGGCTATCCAATACATATTAGCCAGCATATACAAGTCATCACAATAGGCAAAACAACTCAAAACATAATAACGGGGAGGGACTTACAGCTGACCCTAAAGTGTGCAGGTACTTCAGTATTTGGGGATGTGCAATCGGGTAATAAGGTACCATCCACCCTGCTGTTACAGCAGGCGTCAGAAGTCACTACAAGCATCCCAGGTGTTTTCACTGCAGAATGTATGGCTGACTATGGCTCTAGCCTGTCTTCAGACCTACATTCTGATGACATCGAAATTCAGAGAAGAGAAGAAAGTAAATTTTCTCCAGTGTTTTGGTCTAATCTTTCTGAGTTCATCTAATATGCTTAGAAGCAAAGAAAGAGTCCCTTCTCTGAAAACCAACTTCATCTTCCAACTGACCTGGAAAATTTCTACCAACAGGATGTATACTTCACTTATGTATTTTGTATATAACCAAAGAATTTTAGGGATGACCCTGATACATTTACACAACTTTCTCCCTTTCACACCATTTCTAATTCTGGAAGAATGTAGTGAGAACCAGGGATAGCCACTCTGAGGAAGGGCCCTGAAAGCAGGTGAGAAGGAAAATTTTCACCAAAGTAATTAATCATGTAATTACTCATGTATTCCTCAGCATGGGCTAGGTTACACTGAAGAAATAACCCTAAAATGTGGTATAAAATAGTGAAGATTTATGTGTGCATATACCCACTATAGCTTGCCTGAGGGTTTTTCTCAGCCCAGGCTTGCTGATGTACATAACATCTGAAGTATTGCTGCATGCTCAGGGGTGGGGAGGGGAATGCATGTAGCAATCTCATCTTGGCTTTAAAGACCTCTGTCTAGCATCCCATGGCCTGGGGGTCAAGGTGACTGGGATCCCACGTGACTGCCTATATGGTTTTTTTTTTTTTTTTTCATTTATTCACTGTATATCACTACAGCATACAAAATAAATTTTCCCGTCCGGAATATACTGAATTTAGCCCAATCAAAAATATTTCCGTATGTATTATTTTCAACAGATAATTTTCCTTTCATGTTTCTTAATTGTTTTACTTCTTTCTTTGTCCCCTTGAATCTCTCTTTCTTACCCTCTGCCATTTCTCACCCTATGCATTTCTCACCCAACTCTCACACTGTCTCTGATGTCCACAGTTGCTTTCCATGACTTTATATTGTTCAATGTTTTAGTTTCTGTCATAGAGTGCAGACATTTGGTATATATTAAGTGGGGATGTTTAATTCCTCCCTTTCATAGTCTGGCTTGCTTCACTTAAGAGTGTGTCTTTCATATTTGTCCACTTTCTATCAAATGCTAGGATCTTTTTTTTTTTTTCCCCTATGGCTGAGTAGTAATCCATGTTGTATATATGCCATACTTTTTCAATCCATTCATCTGTTCATGGACATTTGGTTGTTCCATGTCTTAGCAATTGTGAATAATGCTAAAATAAACATGGACATGCAAGTGTTTTTCTGAGTGCATTCCTATCCTTTGGTTAAATACCCAAGAGTAGAATTGCTGGATCATATGGTAATTCTATTTGTAGATCTTTGAGGAATTTCCATATTGCATGGTTTGAGTCCCAGACTCTGCGGCTTGGAAAAATACATGGGGTGTGTGTGCATCCTTGCCCAAAATCTCACTAGGAGAGAGAGATGGAAGAGAAGGGGTTGGACATGATCACACCCCACTGGAGGATGCTTTCTACTCTATGTATCTGCTTTTCTCTGGCAAGCACATATGCCCTCTAGCAATTAAAAAGAAATAAAGGAGACTACTTCTGAGAAGTCAATCATACCATTTCTACTCACATTTATCATTCAAAGTCAGTTACATGGGCACACCTAATTTCAAGGGGAGCAAGAAAGTGCATTCCTATCAGATGTTTCCTAAAGAGTAGGAATACTGGTAAATAATCCTAAAATTGTCAATCTGCAATTATAAATAGTGTCTTTTAATTTTCTTTTATATTTTAGGGAGTTGAAAAACAACTGAAATATTATCTACAGTTTAAGGTAAGTTATGGCTTCTCATGCTCCTTTTTTTGTTTGTTTTATAACAGAGATTTTTGCGATAGGGTGCATACACTCACCAGAGAGAGACAGAGAGATAGAAAGTGAGAAATCACTTTTACCCACTCACCAGGGTGATAGCCATGCCACAGTTCCTTCTCCTCCATTCTCCTCTCGGGATTTTGGGCATGCACATACATGTGCCTGGTGTGAGTTTTAAGCCACCAGGTCTGGGACTCAAACTATGGTCAACCACATGGGAGTCCAGTGATGTAATCACTATGCCATCTGCTGGTTCCCATGCTCCATTTCTTGAGCAAAGTCTCTAAGCCCTCAACTATGGTGGTAAGGATAAATAATCGTACTACTGATCTGAACTACTACACATTTATGAATGATACTGATTCATTAAGGAAATAAAATGTGAAAATCCTTCATGATTAACTTTTGAAAACTATTATTACAGATTGAATGATTAGCTAAATATTGAAGAACTATTTTAAGTGAATAAATGCCTCCTTACTTAAATGTTATTTAGTCATCTTAAAATTATTTTTTCTGGTAAAAAAAATAGTTGAAAGTAAACCCAATGTTAAAACTTTGTTTTAAAAATATTGTCCTTTGTTTCTACAAGATTATCCATAATCGTTTTCCTGCCAAATCCAGGTGTTTCTTTTCATATTTTATCTTACTATCTGAAATAGACACACCTGTGACTCTTTTTCTTTCCTTCTTTCTCCCTTATTTCTTTCTTTCTTTATTCTTTCTTTTTTGTTTGTTTGTTTTTTTTGTTTGTTTGTTTTGGAGAGGTTTTTGCTATAGGGTATGTGTGCTCACCAGAAAGACAGAGAGGGACAGAGAGACAGAAAGCGAGAAATCACCCCCCAGGGGGGATGGCCACACTGCAATCCCTTCTTCTCCATTCTCCTCTCGGGATCTTGGCCACACACGTACACGTACCTGGTGTGAGTTTAAGCCATCGTTTCCAGGACTCAAACCACAGTCGACTACATGGGAGTCCAGCGACGTAGCCATTATGCCAACTTCTGGTCCCCGTGATACTTTCTTAAACCCCTGCCACCCATTGCTTTCATTGCTATGGTTACTTGCCTCTCTTCTTGCACTTCTGGGTTGCTTCATTTTAGGCTTCTTCACAAGTGCCCTTCCCTTCTCAATATTGGTACCAATCATTCACCATCTGGTGTCCTTTTCCTTCTCATCTGTCTCCACTCATGAGCAACCTCATGAGTCCAAGCTTATGAATTTAACCAACACTTGATACTATCTCAAATCTGGTTCTCTAATTCGCTATATATCTTAAAGATCAAATTTATATTCCAGATTGCTAGATAGTTTTCCATAAATAAACCTCAAACATTTAACCAAGTAAAAATAGGTATTTGCCACACACAGATCTACTTCTAATTTTCTATACAAAAAAAATAGATATAAGTATCATATACCTAGACATTTCCACATCATTAATGGGCCATCTTTACCACCCTACCTTCAAATACACATGTATTTGATCACTTGGCTCTCTAATACTTCAATTGGAAATGCTCGTTTATTCTTATTGGCTCCTCATGGATCTTTTTTGTCAATCTCTCGGTCCCTGTTGTAGATGAATCTTTTTGTCACTTCTAGTACCTTATAAAAATCTTCACATCTGGGACCAGCAGTTAGCGTAATGGCTATGTTGCTGAACTCCCCTGTAGTCAACTGTGGTTTGAGTCCCGGACCCAGTGGCTTAAACTCATGCCAGGCATGTGAGTGTGCATGCCCAAGATCCCAAGAGGAGAATGGAGGAGAAGGGATTGTGGCGTGACCTTTCCCCCGGGGGGTGATTTCTTGCTTTCTGTCTCTCTGTCTCTCTCTGTCTTCCTGGTGAGTGCACATGCCCTATAGTAAGGAAAACTCTCAAAAAAAAAAACTTCACATCTTTGATTTTTATCTAGGACATATTTCATACTGCCGCCACATGTATTTTCCTCAATACACACCTGACCATGTCACTTTCAGGCAAAACGTTTTTTATCACTTTCTCTTCCCAAAGCCCAAACTCTTCAGAATGACATTTACATGAGGTCCTACACAGGCAGATGATGAGCTTTTTACCAGCTGCATCTTTCCCCAACAGCAGGTGCCTAGTGCTGCAGCGATGCTAACAATCCCTTCTACGTGAAATGGTGGTATCTACATATTTACGTGCAAAATAAGCACCAAGTCGGCTTGAGGCAGGTGCCTTTCTCTGGCCTTACCCAGAGATCCTGTTTTAGATGTCTGGGGAGAGCTCCATGAATCCCTACTTTCCATCTATTTGGAGGACGGTACAGTAGTGCAGATGGTCTATGGCTAGTAATTTCAACATTTTTGCGTGACTTGCTTGATCATGACATTTTTACCCTCGTTGGCTCTCTCTACCTAGAAATTATTTTCTTTCCTTTCTGTTCCACATGAGTGCTTACTCATTCTTCCAGAACCGTCTCTGTGAACACTTACCTCTCATTTCAGTTTAGTTATTCTCCACTTTGTACTTCTACAGAGTTTTGTATGCATTTTATGTTTTAAAATTACTACATTTTTAGCCTTTTTTTTGCACCTATCACTCACCAGCAAATTGACAATTTTCTATGGCATCTTCTCTTATAGTCTAAAGTAGGGGCTTAATATCTAGTCATTCAATTTGCCTGCATATATTCTATTTCTCCATAGAAAACCATTACATATCAGGGAAAATAAAAGACACAAATACCAACTAAATTTTTGTTACACTTAAATAGGACATTTTATCAGATTTGCAGTTGATGCTTAATTTATTCAACATTAAACAGAACAAGATTCAAAAGTATCCCAGTCAACTGAAGTACTGGAATAAAATCTGTATGGATAAATATATGATGTCATACTTATATTTTTAAAAAGCCAGTTACACAAAAACTAGATGTGGAATGTGTGTCATGTAACTGTTCACATGAGAAATAACTGGAGATTTTTGCTGATGACAAAGATGATATGACCCAAGGTGTTATTTGATTGATAGTGAAGCTAAAATAAATTTAGTAAAATTTTAATCACCAAAATTTATGAAAGTTTGGTATTGCCATTACAGAATATAATGGTTCCTCTGTAAGCCCCACTGATTAATCCCAATATTAAATATTACACTAAGTCTGTACCAACATAGAGGGATATTTACAAAGCAAAACTGTGTTTAGAATATTAAAAAGCAATATAGAAATGATTTGGGAATGATTTCTTGATAAATTGTTGAAGGGACTGCTTAGAAAGAAGAAAAGGTTAAATGGAGGGTCCTCACATGTGTGAACTTGCATCATGGACAACAGATGATGGGCTGGCTTCATAGATAAGAACTGGAGTCAAACTCACATTCTGGGCAGGCAAAAATTAGCTCAGACTAAATCAGTTTTGGTTGACTTTTTTTTTATTGGAATAAAGCATCTTCTGGAGTAACACATTCCCCATCCTTGAAGATTTTAAGCACTCCTATCCTGGACGTAAATTCTACCTGGGTAAGCCTTGCTCTGCACTTGATCTCTAAAGTGCCATCTACTCTAAGATTTGTGTCTCAAGAATGTAAATTGACTTGCTGTTGTTTTTGTGTAGATTTGAAATGTACAAAAAAGTTTGCATATTTCAAAAATATGCAAAATACTTCAAAGTTCTTACTCAAATGTCATCATTGTTAATTTCAATGATATACTGTCTCCATAGAAAAGATTGCTTTCCAGACACGTGAATTCACACAGATGAAGCTGATTCTACTCTGGCTTAATATAAGCTCACAACACACACACACACACACACACTCAATTCATATAGTGTGTAGTTAAAATCACCACAGCTATTGCCATCATTATATGTGGATTCTTTCTCACAACCACTCCTCAGGCTTCTTCTGACACAGCAAGATGCAGAAAACTCATGGATAGGCCAGGTAGCAGGAAGTATTTTCTCCCCACTGACTAGTGATACCAGTGAAGTTAGCTTTTGTGTGGAGAAAATCATTCATGTCACCCTTCCTCATTCTTCTGAAATTTCTTTTTTTCATCTCATTTTGCACAACTGGCTACCATTTTTCTTAGTAAAAATAAATTTGAGGTAAGAACAAAAATTTTTCAGATGGTTGAGAAGTACTCATGATAGTAAGGGACTGAGAATCATTGGTATCAGTTTCAAAGATATATTCTTTTGGAACACGGGTTATTTTGTAAAGGGCAGCAGTTGGATACTTGTCACAACAGCAGGAAGGGTACTCAGAGTGGCATGGAGGAAAGGCCCAACAAGTAATACAATCGTTAAAGATCTTGCTATTTTATGAAATAAGCATTTCAGATATTAGATCATCAAATTTCTCCAGTGATCTATAAAATAATCATCGGCCTCTTTAGCAAAAAGAGAAAGAGCGCTTAAATAACATGCTAAACTTGCATTGCCGAACCATGGCATAGCTAAACTTGAAATCAGAACATTCCATTCTAAATTGTTTATTCTTTTCTTTAGTTCAGCAGATACATGCTCATGTCATTTCCACAATAATTTTCTAAGTTTTGCTTAAGGATAAGAAAGGTAATAATGGCTCTGAGCTATAAATGAACTTTCCCAAGGAAAAATAATAAATACTAGAGGTGAAATTTTAGTCCATATTCAATGATCATTGAGTCTGTTCTTTCTTTGTGTTTCAGTAGAGAATGGCATTCTGTATTTTGTCTGCTACTCTGAATATACCTTTTCTATCACTGAATGTAAAGATAATTCCTGAAATAAAAGGGGAATGGAAATTTATGGCACTATGTTGAAAAGGTGGAGTCAGCCGCTTCCACTTGCTCTTCTGCCATTCTGGTCCACTTAGAAGTTTTGTCTCTTCTTTTACTATCTTTGAATTATTTCCACCTTATTCCCTTATAGTTTTCTCATTGTGATGTAAAAATTCTCTAATATGTGAATATATCATGTGACTAAATATATAGAGACTAAAGGGAGAGCAATTCGGGAGAGGAGTTTCAAAAAAATTACATATGGATTTCAAATTTTGTTTTTGCACCGAAGAAAATTTGAACTCCAATTTCCTTTTTCCATGAACTCCTTGAAGCCCTCTCAGATATTAATGGTGTTAAGGAGTTTGTGTCAACCAGTCCTCAGTTTGAGTCCAGAGCTCACCTCTCTGCTCTTAGCAAGCAAGTCATGAAACCCGGAAGTTCCCAAATTCCTAATTTACTCAGTCTCATCAATAAATTAAAGGTATCAATAACTCCTTTAAGGAATATATTAAGATTATTTGGACTGCAAGAAATGATGTGTGTAAAGGTGTTTAGTAGAGTACCAACACACAGTGAGTTTCAATAATGTAAAAGGCAGTAACATTTCTTAGGTGATTCCATTAGATTGTGAAGTTATATCAAATTACGCCTGACCTTCCTCCCCTCCAAGAAAAGACATAAAAGAAATTTTGAAAGTAAATTCTGATTGCTTTAGAAAAGAAAGTTCAAGACATTAGATGACAAAAATCTCATAATGACATAATATCAAAGGTAGGCATTCAATTCAAAATTTTGAGCTTTTAGTTTGCTGCCCAAAGTAGACATCCAAGACAAACACATGAGAGACAGAAGTGTAGCACTGTACCTGATAATAACCTGGTACATTCTTCTAGTGCTATTGGTACATTTTCATTTCCGGATGGCATTAAAGCAAATTTCTCGAATGCACTTCATTCTGGTTAGATACACAGCATGACAATAGCTATGTAGAAAAATCAGAGTTTATGGTTCATTGGAACTCTATTTTAGTTATGTGCACAATGTCTGCTCTGCTCACTCATGGCTCTGTTTAAAGACTTGGCTGTGAGACATTTATACATCCATTAATTAGCAGCTAGGCATGATTTAAAGGATAATGTTACTGGCGTTCAGCGTATATGAAGCAGTAAACAGCTTTTGTGGAAGATTAAACGCTGTAGCAAATCAGAGACATTTGGTGACCCCCAGCAGTCATTTGTTGCCAGAAAACTGTAATGCTACAATTATTGTGCCAGGGGGGAAAACATATTCAACTGATAGCACAACAAACAGAAGAATGCATTTGAATTTGCCTCTTGCATGGTTGGAAATATGGCTCCTTTCTTGTTGTTGTTGTTTTTTTTTTTTCTTTCTTTCTTTTTCTTTTTTCCATTGAATTTCATTTGAAGAGAAGTTTCTATGACTGCCTAATACAATGCATTTAAATACATTGTGGATTGCATAGAGTTAATAGTTTTAGAAAGAAATGTATACTTGTAATTTGGAAAGTTAAAAATGCATGGCTTGAAATATTATACAAATCATTTATTTGTTTATTTTAGTTTTGCTATAGAGCACATGCACTCCCTAGAGGGAGAGAAAGAGAGGGAAAGTGCAAAATCACCTCCAGGGGGGATGAGTACACCACAATTCTTTCTCCCGCTTCTCAGGACTTTGAACACATGTGCAAATTGCCTGGCATGATTCTCAAGCTGTCGAGTCTGAGACTTGAAACACATAGTCAGACACGTAGGATCCAACTACCTTAACCTCTGTGCCGCCTGCCGGCCCTGAAAATTCTTTTTATTTCTCTTATTAAAATTGAATATAGGGGCCGACAGGTGGCATAGTGGTTAAGGCCCCTGGACTTCCATTTGGCTGACAGTGGTTCAAGTCCCAGACCTGGCGGCTTTCTTTCTCACTTGCCCTCTACCCTCTCTCTCTCTCTCTCTATGGCCAAAGAAAGAAAGATAGAAAGAAAGAAAGGAAAAAAAGAAAGAAAAGAAAAGAAAAGAATAATTATTTAAAAATTTGAATATAAATCTGAAAGATGTTTACTTATTCTTGTCAATAAATATGTTGATTTATACCATACCAATCTTATGTATTTCAAAATAAAGAACTTTTACAAAGTTAAAATATATTTGGCTTACAATAATAAAAATAACAAGGGATAGTAATTCTTATTATTGCTTACAATATCTGACAACACATTTATTAATTAACATCTCAATTTATAAATTTTATGTTTATATAAACAATTTCCAAATTGATGCTTTCAAATTGATACATGATTGTTATGTACATTTATTACCATATAATATATTTCAATATGAATGAATACCCTGAAACATAAACATATTTAAATAAGGTAATAACATTATTCTAATGCATTTTCCCTTGGTCACTTGATATGCAAGTTCTACCATTCATTTTGTTATTTTTCTATGTAAATATGTCATGAATGAAAAATTATTGAAATAATAAAACAATAAGTACTCAGCAAGAATAAAGAAGATGTATAATAGCATGTAGTAGTCAATGCACAGAAAAAAAAAGTCTATTTAACACATATACATGTCTACGTTCTAGGCTTTCTGGAAAAAATTACATGGTTTAGTAAGCTGGTTTAGCTCTCAATAAGAGAAAAATTTCCACTGTTCTTTCTCCTTAATTGGATTTGGTATGCATTGCTAAAGAAACAGCACCTTTCACTGAGCAGTGTTAGTAACCCATTTTTAAATAATACAAAAGACTTCTCAAACCACGTGTGGATCACTATAAATGTTCCTCTAACCCACTCTTCTGTCTTCCTCCTGGAGGCCTTTTCTTTTCCTCGGGGTTGCACGTTTGTGGATGGGGGTGATGGTAGTAAAAACCTTTAACAAGACTCTGAGATGCTCATTTTCAATGTAATTGCCTGATTTTTCTAAAGCAATACTTTTAAACGGCCACCAGAAGTTTTGAAGTCTGAAAATGACTTTAACACTAGAAGTACATTTTGTTTGGAGAAGTAGGATTCTGCATTCTGTGAAATCTATCTTTTTTTGAATGGCTGTTGGGGAGGAAACCTTCCAATAGTTTGAAACACTGCTTTAATATCTACAGAAAGGCCGTGGATACACAGAGGCATCTGCCTTCACTGTGACTAAAATGTTTACTTTAGCAAACACTGCTCTATTAAATTTCAAAGTGGTGCTCTTTGAATTTTAAATTGTAAAGGA
Source organism: Tupaia belangeri chinensis (assembly GCF_000334495.1). Taxonomy (NCBI): domain Eukaryota; kingdom Metazoa; phylum Chordata; class Mammalia; order Scandentia; family Tupaiidae; genus Tupaia; species Tupaia belangeri. Next base: position 2,699,929 of record NW_006159990.1, on the reverse strand, counting down.
AACCTGGCCTCCATTCTTGAAAGCTTTGGTTTAAACATAAAACACAGACACCAGCTTTGAAGTTTGAATGAGATGCATGAACTCTCCTTTTTTTCACTGGGTTTGAAGAACTTATAGGGCGGGTGCGTGTGCTATTTATTATTCTAACTTATGACTTGAGTGATATTCTTATTTTTTCCTCCCTTGACCATTTCTGCTTTAAGAAGGAAAATTGGGGGGGGGGATGTTAATGGGAGCTTTAATTTATTATTCTCCAATCAAGGAATGTATCTAATAAGATCATTTTAGACATTGTTCTAAATAAACCACTTTATTACTCCTTAATAGGCTTCTAATTTTTTTCAAATTATATCTAGATCCTAGGGTTTTTATTGGTGCTGTGCATCCATTTCTCTGGAGTTTACTATGTAAATAAAAGTAAAAATACAGAAAATTTGTATTTTTGGCATAGTTGCTCACCTTAATGAGTATTTATTTGGGCAGATGAGTGTTTGCATAATTGAACAATTCATGGACCAGAGATAATTGAGCATTACAATAAGTTCTGTCACCTATTTACAAATGGGAGCCATTAACTCCCTACTTTGCTTAGTGGAGTGAACTTTTTAAACCAAATAATTACAAATGCACATTCACAAAGTAAGTCTTTTCAGGGTCAGTTCATTTTATCTACTTTGATGAATAATAATCCTGATGGTATTCTGTTTCTATTTGAAAGTAAAATAAGCATTTTGTCACAAAATCTTTTACTCATCAAGTAAAAACTTCCAGTCACTGTAAGTATCAGGTAAGACAGGAAAACTTAATTAATTAACTTCATATTTTCTTCTGAAAAGTGTCATATAACATTGTTTTTAAAAGGAGAAGAAAATATATAGAATTGTTATCAAGTGTGTATTTTTACTTTTTCCTCTTGATTCAACAACTGTTCCCACCAATAAAACCTTTTCTAAGCAGAATGTACTCTTTATGAATAGACAACCAAGGAAATTGCTAATTTAGCTCTGAATGGGGCAAGAAGGCCATTAGAACTATTTTCTTTAAGCTTTTTTAATGTTTAGATATTATGACTATTTAAACAACATGCATATAGTACATATTTTCCCAATCACAGATTTTCTCTTTCTCTAAATATCTGTTTTTCATGCTTTCTTTACTGTTCTTTTGCATATTTGGGGTAAGACATAAAATATATTCACTCAAAGTATTAAAAATATATTTTAAAAAAAGCAAGGAATGAAAAATTCTTTATTTTCTTCCTGTCAAGAAGAATTAAGATCTGCCATTTCGAATTGAGGCTAGCCAATAACCTAAACCTACACAGTCACACACCCTTGCTGAGCAGTCCTAGTGCATCTCTGAGAATGAGGGAACAGGTGTGTGCAACAAAGGGGTCCAGAGAGTGAACAGCCCTCTTCTCCTGTGTTTCACAGGAAGATCCATGAGCAGAGACTTTCGGACATGGAAAATCTAATACATGTTGCACATCATTTTTCTTCTTTTGGAGATTTCACAATCACAGTAGTGGAGCTTTGGAGCCTGAAGTAAAGACATCACAGACTAGTCTAAGGAACATATCTTTTACCCTGACTCTTTTGTAATTGTTTGATCTGGTGACTGGCACGGACAGTAATAACATTAAGACAAAGTGGAGCCAGCAGGTGTTGTAGTGATTAAGGACGCTGGACTCCCACATGGCCTACCACAGTTCAAATCCTGGACCTGGTGGCTTGCTTTCTCATTTTCCCTCTCTCTCTTTCTCTTTCTCTTTGTGTCTCTCTTTGCTCAAATTAAAAGAAATAAGTAAATAACATTTAAAAATAATTATTTTTAAAAAGAGAAAATAATGCAGTACTAATTTCTATACTCTAATAACCTTTTCAAAAAATTATTTCTGTAATCTCAGTTTAACATAACAAATATCCTTGTAATATAAGAGCTACGCAGTAAAAGGGCAGGATATCTTATGAGATGATGAAATCTCTATCATTGATAATATTCCAACAAAGACTGGTTTTTGTAGAGCAGTATGAGGTGGTAAAAAGATCTCCACACTATTTTGTGGGTACTACTGAAACTCAAAAGGAGTTCAAAGCTCTAAAGTATATGATTTTTCTAGTGCCTTATTTAAAACTTTGTTTTTCACGCTCATTACTGTGCATGCTAAGAAATTAATCTAACAAAAGGAGCTCTATCAAACATTTAAAGTTACAATCATACAGAAATGCAAATCACTGTATCATTATATATTTAACTCAATGTACACTATTTTTGTTCAGTTCTAGTAACTGAAAATTAATTCAAATAATTTAACTTAAATTATGCATATATAGACAACAAATTAACGTCTTCTGAAATGACTGGCATATATAACCATCAAACCACTAGAAAAGACAATCTTGAGTTGATGCCGAATAGTTACAAAACACTAACAAATTTTCAGATGCTTTGTTCTACCGTGCTTTTCTAATAGCATGCCAACTGTAGAGTTTAGAATAGTAAATGTTTGTTCAATATATATAATGATCTTTCTGTCAATTTCTACCACATACTTAGGAAAATCTCTAGCTATGAATCACATGTCGACCTCCTCTGGGGAATCACAGCACATGAATCAAGCTAGCTAGAGGACACCTGCTCATGACCAAATGTTTTTCAACGTTATCAATATTCTCTTTTGGAATATTTAAGAACAATTATAAGAAGGTCATGTGAATAATGAAGCAGATTTAAAAAACCCTGAACTTCAGAGAGAAAGAGGGATAAATGTTTGTAGAAAGGAACCTGAAGGATTTAATCTCTCTCCTTTGTGTAAACACATGAATGCTCAAAAGTACGGATGTTTGTGACATCAAATGAATAGTAATGTTTAACATTCCTGAACTACAACATATTATAAGGTTTTTATAATGAGATAATATTTTTTCTAACCACACTAAGTGATTTTAAATGCCCAGGACTCATTGAAAATTTCCCAAACAAATACACTTACCACTCAGAGTCGAGGTAAAAAAAGAATATTTGAAAGACTAGAAAAAAATATAAATCAATACTGTGGAATATCTATGATACTAAAATGGAAATCATTTTAGACTTTTAGAGGTATTTCTGGCTTTGCTTAAAACCTGAATAATTTCTCTGATTTACTTGATTTAAATGAGACAAGATTACTGTGTAATGCTCTAACTCAATCATCATGCAGTCATCCAGTGGGAAAGTGAACCATTCAGAAACATTTCCACATATGTAATTTGTATAAACCATAAGGTTACGATTAGGAAATCGTAGGTATATATATAACTGTGACAGCAGTGGTAGCACCAGCTCTTTTGTCTTCTGGATACAGACAAGAATACTCTCAAGCATAAAACATTGCCTGTTTTTATTTTACGAGTCAAAGGAGTTAGTATTTCTACTCTCCATGTACTGAATTTAAAAAGAAAAGAAAAGAAAAAGCTTACAAAGCATAAGTCTAACAACAGGCTACTTTACTCCAAAATTCCATTACTAAAAGTACTTAAATTAGGACTTCATACTAGTTTTAGCATATGGCTTTTCCCTAAGAAATCTTACTATGTAAAGTAGAGTCAGTTTTTACTCACTTCAAATTTTTAATAAAATGAACACATCACAAGAATATTTTTATTCTCAGTAGTTTGCACAGTCTAAATAAAATAACCCAACATCCGAAAATTCCCCACCTCAAACATCCCCTGTGCAAGCTAAATATAAAATGTTCAGCTGGCCCTTTAAATGGACTCCTTCATTGGCTCTTATAACTACTCTGCTTACATTCTCACAAACTGCTTTCAGTTTAGATACTTAGTTATGGTGGGACTTGTTCAAGAAATTAGTAAAGCATTCATTACTAGATTCTGAGAGTTACTTAAGGTCTTGCTATGTTTGTTTTACCCACAGTCTCACATCCATTGCCTTTCTTACAAACTATCAAAATTAGAGTGGTGTCTTTTTAATAAATAAACAAATATAGTTTAAGCATTGCCCTGGGAAGAATACATTGTTGTAGAAGATAAAATGTTAAATAAATCCTTGTCCCTGACTTTGCAGTCTAAGGAAAAGATAAACATGCATAATTAAATCCTAGGGGAGGAAAACACACACACACACACACACACACACACACACACACACACACACACACACACGTCTCCATCATAAAATAGTCCAAGAGAGAAAGGAGAGAGACTATTTCTAATTGTAGCCTTCTAGAACAAAGTTAATGTTTCCACAAGTGATAAGGATATTCAACAGAGAAGGAATCCTCATCACTGGCTGCAGTGTCAGGTTCACTGGGATTTCTGTATCCGGGGTCTAGTGAAGTATTTGGTCTAGCGATTGAATTCAAAATAAAACAACACAGATTTGAAAGCGCACTCCATTTATTCTGGAAAACTGTTTTTATATGGGTTTTCAATTTCTTCCTCTGTAAAGCACATCTTTTCTAATCTATATTCATGAGAACTTCTATAAGTTTGAGTAACAAATGGAATAATGTACAAAAAAGCACTTTGAAAAATTTTATTTAAAGTAGCGGGCTCTTTTTTGCTAAACTCAACATGTACATTTAAGATTGATACAGATTGTTGATTGGAAGCTCTTGATAAATAAAAAATGTAAATGTATTATCAATGCATCATTCCCTGTGATGAGTACCCCAATTCTAAGAGGTTAGAAATTTGAAAATGTGGGATTAGCAGTTAGTGTAATGGCTATGTCGCTGGATTCCCACGTAGTCGCCCGTGGTTCAAGACCCAGACCCAGCAGCTTAAACTCACGCCAGGTGCGTGTGTGTGCATGCCCACAATCCCAAGAGGAGAATGGAGGAGAAGGGATTGTGGTGTGGCCATCCCCCCTGGGGGGTGATTTCTCGCTTTCTGTCTCTCTGTCTCTGTCTCTCTGGCAAGTGCATGTGCCCTATAGCAAAAAACCTCTCCATAAATAAATAAATAAATAAAATAAAAAGAAATTTGACAATGTGAAAAGTTGGAGGGGCTACTCGATACTCAGGCCCTAGTACAAAGAGACAAAGGAGGAGCTAGACAGTGCAGAGGTAATGCAGCTGGACCCACTTGGGAGGATCCTGGGTTCGTGTCCGACCTCCCTGTCCATGGCACACATACATGTGCTCCTCATGCTGGCTGGCTGAGACTGGGGTGAAGGCCTGCTGGGAATCTTCTGTCTCTCCATCTCTCTCATGGAAGAAATGAATAAACTGTAAAAAATAAGAGAGAGATAAAAGATGTCCCTTAACTTACTCTTTTTATTCATAAAATATCAAGTATTTCAAAAGAAAGAGAAAGAAAAAGAAAAGAAAAGAAAGCAATAGAAAAGAAAAAACAAAAAGAGGGCTTATAAAATATGCCATCATAGACTTCCTAGCTCTATAGTTGGTAAAGGATAGAGCTAAGAAATTTTGCTGTTTGATACTAAGCAGAAGTCAACTTATTTTTAACAGACAAACATAAAGCATGATTTAAAAGAACATTAATGTAAAGAAGCCAACCCAAAGAGATTCAGTCTTCATATTGTTAAGGTCATTCCTTTGAACCACGTGAGTACACTTCTAGTGCTATGGTTGACATTTTCTCTTTTAGGACATCTTATATGCTCTAAATCATGTTTTATCCTTCAAGCTTGAAACAAACTGCCCTTACATTTTCCTGCTAAAGTCAAAATTCTTTATAAAAATCATGGGCTATTCCAATAAGTTACTAGTAAAGTCACCAACTTAATTAAATAAATGGAATCCATATAAACTAAAATATAAAAATCAGCAACTTTTATACTTTATGGTGAAGATTATAAAATGTAGTCTTTTGCTATTACAACAAAATGTATCCTTACAATTTTGAAATCTCTAAAATATAACCAAGCTTCAGTTTAAAAATCACATTTAGAATATAAAATTGAAGATTATAAATTTCCTTAAATTCATATCAATATTTGTGAACTATTGAAAAGCTAAAGTCTTGAAAATAGTAAAGTACAACCGAGCAAAGGAAAGACCATTTGGGATATTCCCCTCATTCACTCCAAGATGACCACATGATATACTTCTGTTTTTAGTAGAAATTATGGCATCAGGCGTGTTACTTAAATATTAACAAGTTTTCATCAAATGTTAACTCTCGATGTATTAGAGATCATGTAAATCTAAAGGATGTAATAATTTAAAATGATAAAGTTATGGTGACATGTAATTAGTGGTAATTTCACTCCAGATTATGTAGTCTAAAAGGAACATCAAAGAAATTTTTAAAAAAGTGATAGATTTACCTAAAGTATATAAAATGATCAGTGCTTTGAAAGTATTCTCAGATCTCGCAGAATGACATGCTTTCATTCAGGCAACAGTAAGTGTGCTGAGAAAGCAATAGAAAAGAAAAAACAAAAAGAGGGCTTATAAAATATGCCATCATAGACTTCCTAGCTCTATAGTTGGTAAAGGATAGAGCTAAGAAATTTTGCTGTTTGATACTAAGCAGAAGTCAACTTATTTTTAACAGACAAACATAAAGCATGATTTAAAAGAACATTAATGTAAAGAAGCCAACCCAAAGAGATTCAGTCTTCATATTGTTAAGGTCATTCCTTTGAACCACGTGAGTACACTTCTAGTGCTATGGTTGACATTTTCTCTTTTAGGACATCTTATATGCTCTAAATCATGTTTTATCCTTCAAGCTTGAAACAAACTGCCCTTACATTTTCCTGCTAAAGTCAAAATTCTTTATAAAAATCATGGGCTATTCCAATAAGTTACTAGTAAAGTCACCAACTTAATTAAATAAATGGAATCCATATAAACTAAAATATAAAAATCAGCAACTTTTATACTTTATGGTGAAGATTATAAAATGTAGTCTTTTGCTATTACAACAAAATGTATCCTTACAATTTTGAAATCTCTAAAATATAACCAAGCTTCAGTTTAAAAATCACATTTAGAATATAAAATTGAAGATTATAAATTTCCTTAAATTCATATCAATATTTGTGAACTATTGAAAAGCTAAAGTCTTGAAAATAGTAAAGTACAACCGAGCAAAGGAAAGACCATTTGGGATATTCCCCTCATTCACTCCAAGATGACCACATGATATACTTCTGTTTTTAGTAGAAATTATGGCATCAGGCGTGTTACTTAAATATTAACAAGTTTTCATCAAATGTTAACTCTCGATGTATTAGAGATCATGTAAATCTAAAGGATGTAATAATTTAAAATGATAAAGTTATGGTGACATGTAATTAGTGGTAATTTCACTCCAGATTATGTAGTCTAAAAGGAACATCAAAGAAATTTTTAAAAAAGTGATAGATTTACCTAAAGTATATAAAATGATCAGTGCTTTGAAAGTATTCTCAGATCTCGCAGAATGACATGCTTTCATTCAGGCAACAGTAAGTGTGCTGAGAAATTCAAATATTGCTCTTACAACTTTTCACAAAGAAACATAAGGGAAAGGTGACCAGTAATAGTGGCTTACCACTTAGACTAAAAGAAAGATGCACTTCTGAATGCTGCTCTGTAATCCTGGAGCAGACAGCGGTGGGCATGTTCACTGAAAACAAGGGAGCAATGATAATTATTTCCACTTATGATTGTCTTCCATTGCACAGGATCGCAAAGTTCATTTGCAAGCCAGAACTTTCATATCAACTATTGAAGAGGAAATACAGCCACATATTTCTGTTAATACTATAGAATACAGATGGAAGACAAGGTACCTACTGCAATCTCAAAGAAATTTAACTGCAGGTTAACAAAGTTTATGTAGTCTTATTTCTAAAAAGCTTCATCTCGAATAACAAAGGCCCCATTTTAAGATGAGTGCTTTGATTCTGCATTAATTAGACATTTATTTACTTTCTTTTTTATTCTTAACCTAATTCCTCACCTTGAATATTAGCTTCATGTTATTCCTTCTGTAAACTTTAAACCAATGCCGCTAATTTCAATAGCAGAGCACATCTACAGTTATCCAAGTCAATCTAAAACATTTGAGGTCCCCCTAATCTTGCTTAATTACAGGTAGAAAATGGGTCAAAGCAAAAAAAATTCTTTGTAGACATACAGACATTTGGTTTTTAATTTGCTGATGCTGAGTTTCTATACAATAGCATTTTTTTTCTCTTCAGGATTGTCTGGGGATATGTGCATGATCTTGAGTTTTATTTTAATACGGTAATAAAAAAAAATGTTGGTTAACTGATCTCTTTGACCTGGGGTAATTGCAAAGCAAAAGCCTTGTAATTTTACAAAGCTGAGCTTACTTCTAAAGTAGAAATTTCAGGCATTTCAAGTGGAGTACTTGAATGTTCAGCTTATTTAATGGAAATGCAACATTACCATGATGCAAGGATATTCCTAATTAGCAAGAATGTATTTCCAAGATTTGCTCTTACATTCTAAGGTTATTTTCATTAACATTTGAAAATGTACATTCATTCAACACAATAGATATGAATTCAAGATCATGGGGGACTAATTTTCCCCACTGATAATTGATGAAATCTGTTATAATTAATGATGACCATCTATGTACCTCAGTGAGTAGCTTTGCTCTTTTCATTTATATATCTGACTGATTATTTAATTATATTTCCCCATTTATATAACTCAGGTGCCTCAGTGGCTTCTTCATAATTTTCAATCAATAAAGAACCTTAAACAATACCATACAATAAATTTTTCAAAGCCTCGTTACTGATACATTTTCTTGGTTTACACTTATATATAATCTTTGTTCTCATAAAGATATATTTTACATATATGCAAATCATGTATAAGTAATAAAAACCATAATGCAGTATTAGTGATATGCTAGAAACGTTTACTTTGACAATAAAGTAAATGTTAATTTTGATGTCTACCAATCCTAGTCCATACCAACAATTTACTATATCCTTCTAGAATGTATTGTCTAAGCTATGGGAACTTTAAATTGTTTCTTTATAGGCCAGCCGATTGTCATAGAGATTAATGTGGCTACATCAAACATGGCTAACTGCAAGGATCAAGTCCAGAATCCAGTGGTCTGAAAAACACATGTGCCCCCAAAATGTGCCCAGAATCCCAAGAAGAGAATGGAGGCAAGGGGACTATGCTGTGCCCATCTCCCCTGGGGGTGCTTTCTCACTTTCCCTCTCTCCTCCTCTCTCTCTCTCTGACATACAAACATGTCCTGTGGCAAATTAAAAAGAAAATAAAAAATAGTTTATTTGTATAAATACTTAAATATCATCCCCACTATGCAGTGCAGTTTAAGAACTGGCTGACAGACTGCACTAGTCTTAGACATGATTATTCTCATTCTATTCTTCTCTATTACTCTGCTCCATTTGTTTGAGAGGAGTTCATCTCTTTAGAGTGCATTTCTCATGATTCAGAGTCAGCTGGTTTGGGGCTACATTAGACAATGGGAACACTGGTGGGATTTTGGAAGGCAATGTAAAGAGAAGCCAAAGTGTTCTTACCTTCAGCTTTGATGGACAGTTCATCAGCTGCACTTCTCTGTGGTTCCAGCTTGTATCTGGCAGTCCTACTGTGGTCCAGCCTTGAAAAGATAATCTCTGGTGGTCAACAGCAAAAGTCTTTATCCCTCAAAGGAATCAGTGGAGTAGTTTTCTGCTACTGCTAATCTCTACTTTACTCTATTATTCCCTTTATGACAGTGCAAACCCACATAACTTGCATAACCAATTTCAGAAATGAGTTCTCCAGTTATAAATATTTTTAGTGGCTTCTGTTTTTCAAACTAGAATTGGATATAGTTGTTTTAAGCATTACTATGGTCTTCTAAAATGATATGGCATTGTTTTGATTACATTTTGCACGTCGGTATGATGATTTCAGAAATATCAATCAAATTCAGTTTTGATTAATACCTGGTGAAAATGGAATTTGAATTTAGAATGGTTTGCCTCTTCAGACAGTGACTTTAAACACAGAGCATGTGTTTTATATATAATTATTAGATATTTATCTATAATAAATTTTTTCTTACTGAAGCTAAGCCTTCAGTGCAAGGGGACTATGCTGTGCCCATCTCCCCTGGGGGTGCTTTCTCACTTTCCCTCTCTCCTCCTCTCTCTCTCTCTGACATACAAACATGTCCTGTGGCAAATTAAAAAGAAAATAAAAAATAGTTTATTTGTATAAATACTTAAATATCATCCCCACTATGCAGTGCAGTTTAAGAACTGGCTGACAGACTGCACTAGTCTTAGACATGATTATTCTCATTCTATTCTTCTCTATTACTCTGCTCCATTTGTTTGAGAGGAGTTCATCTCTTTAGAGTGCATTTCTCATGATTCAGAGTCAGCTGGTTTGGGGCTACATTAGACAATGGGAACACTGGTGGGATTTTGGAAGGCAATGTAAAGAGAAGCCAAAGTGTTCTTACCTTCAGCTTTGATGGACAGTTCATCAGCTGCACTTCTCTGTGGTTCCAGCTTGTATCTGGCAGTCCTACTGTGGTCCAGCCTTGAAAAGATAATCTCTGGTGGTCAACAGCAAAAGTCTTTATCCCTCAAAGGAATCAGTGGAGTAGTTTTCTGCTACTGCTAATCTCTACTTTACTCTATTATTCCCTTTATGACAGTGCAAACCCACATAACTTGCATAACCAATTTCAGAAATGAGTTCTCCAGTTATAAATATTTTTAGTGGCTTCTGTTTTTCAAACTAGAATTGGATATAGTTGTTTTAAGCATTACTATGGTCTTCTAAAATGATATGGCATTGTTTTGATTACATTTTGCACGTCGGTATGATGATTTCAGAAATATCAATCAAATTCAGTTTTGATTAATACCTGGTGAAAATGGAATTTGAATTTAGAATGGTTTGCCTCTTCAGACAGTGACTTTAAACACAGAGCATGTGTTTTATATATAATTATTAGATATTTATCTATAATAAATTTTTTCTTACTGAAGCTAAGCCTTCAGTATAAGCTAAAAATAATTTATATACCTTCACTTCGTGAGAGGGTCTTCTGAGTGACACAATATGCTATGTTTCAGAAAAAAGCGTGGTCTGTGGTGCAGACAGACTCTAGGGAAAGGGCAGAAGCCAGAACACCTGGCAGGAGGCTATGTGACAAGAGATATGGTTGCATGGCTCATAGCAGTGGTGTCAGACTGATAATAAGTGTCCAGATTATGGATATATGTTAAAAGCAGAGCCAACAGAATGTTTGGACAAATTAAATGTGCGATTGGAAAGAAAACTATTGCCATAAGCTGAGATGAAGACAACCATGGAAGAATGACATTTACAAGGATGCAGGTGAATGGTAAGTAGAGTCTTAAACATATGAAGTGATATTTTTACCAGTTGCATTATGCCATCTAAAATCTAGCTTTCTGGTGTTAGGAATGTGGCTATCACACAGCATTCCATATGTATGATGGGATTCTAAGGAATTCAGATAAATTTTAGTCCAATTCAACAGACCATTGGGATATAATAATGTTATTTGAAAAAGTCAAATTCAACCAAAAAAGGAGCAAAATAATCAAGGATACCTTAAAAATCTTGAGTAATTCACTGTGACCATCTCTAAAGGAAGACCTAGAACTGGGGTGAAGGCCTTACCCAGCACTGGACAGGTATAGCAACCCCTACACCTCACAGACTTAGAAGCTCCACAAAACCGATAGTTTAATGTAAATTAAAGACTCACATAGTTTATAATTAAGTGTAACTTAATTTAGATACTCAGCCTAAATTTTGTGTACATGTCTATTTTTCGCTCATTGGCTGTTAATCTAAAAGCAGATTTCTGCCATCTTTCTACCATTTGCCCCTTTGTAGTTTCAAGCCAAGTTCTCAAATAGACAGGCAATTCCTTAAATACTGAGGTGAGTTTGCCAAAGGGTTTAGCGTAGAAAGGAGTTCATATATAGTATATGACAGTCTATAAAAATGAAACCGGAGCAAAAAGAAAGAAGTGTATATGAAATACATTGCACATGGCAGTCATAAATCCGAGCTCAGGGCTTGGATTCCAGACACACAGAATTGTTGTTCTATGTATAACTGAGGCTGCAATTTCATTATAGGGCCTTTCTCAGACACTTTACTTTTTAAATCAGCTAGAGATTTCATGTTTGCTATCGGTTGAAACTATTTTTAAAAGTTGCCTGCTTCTATTTTGATGCTATGTGTGTTGGTAGTGGTAATATTTAAAAATTGTATTAGCATTTTGATATTTTAAAGTAATCTCATAGTTAAAAGCACATAATATCAAAATTTTAAAACATATAAGCAAAGTCTTCCAATTTTGTTAACCATTGAATTTAGAATTAGGAATGGTTTGCATGTTTACTATAATAATTAAGAACTTTTTCTTGCTTTTATAAGTTGGAGAACACAAAGTCAAAAAACACACAGGGTATGTTTCTTTTTAAGGGTCTTTTATCCACTCTTTCAAAACAAATAATAATTTCCACAAAAGTTAAAAAGTATTTCCATCTGGTTTTTCAATGTAGGAAATGAAATTCACCCAGAAGGTGTTGATTTTCCACTGGAAGGCCAGATGAAGGATCGAGAATTTTTCCACACTATCTCTTAGACATGGGATCTTAAGAATACTTCACTGAAGGCACAGGCATTAAATTTCCTAACAAAATACCAAGTAAAGATGTGTATCTTTAAATTTATGACCACTTATATATCTATCATTGCTAGACTGTCAATGACTTGACAGTTTACTCTTTAGACAGTATTCTAAATATTGTATATAGTACAATAGCTAACAAGTTAGTCATAGCTGTTCTTACAGTACATACAAGAAAACAAAAAAGTAAAAACACATTAAATATTTATTGCAATAATACTTTGGTAAAAATAATGGCTGTTTATTAAAGTCTAGTAATCATAATTTCTCTTCAATATTCAATAAAAATAAATGTAATAAAATAGTTAAGAATATATTTGCAGTTACTATAAAAGGAAAAGAAATCTGATCCCATTAACTCCAAAACACCTATGGCAAAGATTAAAAAAAATAATAGAATTTAGGGATTGATGGTGTTGCTTTTACTTTATTTCTATACTCCCATATTTAAAGACAGGGAGACTCAGAAATGTGGTTATAATACAAAATATTTGGTCCCCAAATATTCAGTTAAAGGAGAAATTAAACAGGTCTCAGAAAAAGTCAAGGAGAAGCTAAACAAAATATATTAGTGTAAGAGAAAGTCTGGATAATGTTATCTAAATAGCATCTGAAGGATATGAAATGACATAGGAAACAAGCAAATGTAATGTAGAGCAAAAATATTAAATAATAATTATTGTCTTGAGAAACAATGTTAACCAAGAAATAGAAGACTTGATTGAAATTACTCCTGTCCAAAAAATTCAGTTTTCCTCCATTGATCAAAGTCCCGTTACAGACTACATTCATTACCCTTGCAACTGATTTTAAATAAATGAATGAATTGGGACCAGCAGTTAGTGTAATGGCTATGTCGCTGGGTTCCCACGTAGTCGACCACTGTTCGCGTCCCGGACCCGGTGGCTTAAAACTTAGGCCAGGCGCGTGTGCGTGCGTGCCCAAGATCCCAAGAGGAGAATGGAGGAGAAGGGATTGTGGCGTGGCCAAACCCCCTGGAGTTGATGGGGGTGATTTCTCGCTTTCTGTCTCTGTCTGGCGAGCACATGCGCCCAGTAGCAAAAAGCTCTCAAAAAAAAAAAAAAAAAAAAAAAGAGAGAGAGAGAGAATAAACATATATATGTGTGTGTGTGTTTGTGTGTGTGTATCCCTTGCACTCAAGTTTTATATACACACACACACATACCAAAAAAACCCCCAAAAATTAGCCATTAGCCATTGACATTTTTTTTGTTGTTTTTGGAGAGGCTTTTTTGCTAAAGGGCATGTGTGCTTGCCAGAAACACAGAGAGAACAGAGAGAGAGAGAAAGCAAGAAATCATTCTGCCAGAGAGAATGGCCATGCTGCAATTCCTTCTCCTCCATTCTCCTCTCGGGATCTTGGGCACACACGCACATGCACCTGGTGTGAGTTTAAGCCACCGGGCCCAGGACTCGAACTGCAGGCTACTACATGGGAGTCCAGCGACATAGCCATTACGCTAACTGCTGGTCCCTGTATTGACAAGTAAACGAACAGAAATAACATAGGAAATTTAAGCCTATCTTGGTTAGGTGAAACTCTGTTGTCCGGGGTATCTGTGTTTGTTCCTTCCCTCTGACAAAGATCAACCTTATTCATTGAAGATACATTTGAGATAATTTCCAGGAGGACTTTGTGTAATAGGACAACTAAAAACATAAAATTAGTAAAAGCAGAGCATTAAAATTTAAAGAGTTAAATGTTAAAGCATTAAAGAATGAAAAGTTAAGAGCATTAAAACAAGAAGAGACAGAAGGAAAAAAAAATGGCAGAAGGCTGATCCCATAGTGCACATACTGCAGCAGTTAAGAAATTTATATAGAGGGTCCAGCTGATGGTGTGATCATTAAGGCACTGGATTCCCACTTGGCTGACCATGGTTCAAGTTCCGGACCTGGTGGCTCGCTTTCTCACACACTCTCTCTCTCTCTCTCTTTCTCTCTCTCTCTCCCTCTCTAGTGACTACAGGTATCCTATAGCAAATTTAAAAATAATAATAATAATAAATAAAATGAATAATTTTTTTAAGGAAATGAACTTTACATAGAAAGTCTGATGCTACACAGTCAACTATAGTTTGAATCTCAGCTTGGTGTCTTGAAAAACACTGGCCATAAGTATGTATATGCCCAAAAGTCTGATGGGATGGAGAAAAGAGGATCACAGAATACTTATTCCCAATGACGAATGCTCTCCCTCTCTCTGGAGAGTTCACGTGCCCTCTTGAGAGAACCAAAAAGAAACAAACACTGCAGAACTAAGGAAATAAAGTGACAAAAGGAAAGAATAACTAATAGACTTAGAAGTAGTAGAATAAGACAGAAAGATAAATAAAATAGCAAGTCTGATACAGAAGTAAGTGCTGAGACAATCAGAATGAATGCAGGCAAAGTAAAGCTGTTAGAACATAATAGTTGTACAAGTCAGGTAATACAACATCAGGAAAATTTATATTTCTGAAGTTGAGAACTCAACAAAAATAAAAGGAATTACTTATTGATGCACAATAAGGAAAGAAATAAGTAAAGAAGACAGTGTACTGAGTGGTATGTCATTTTCAAAGAAAAGTTTGATATGTTAACAGTGCAGCTAACAATGGGTCATATCCTAGCTATATTGGTAAACATTTTGAATAATGAAAGGCTTTCTAGTTATCCTATAAGATTAATAAAGACATTTAGAAAATGAAAAAAAAAAAGCAGGCTTATTTGAGACTTCACTTCCTAACATTGAATATTAGAAGATAAATCTATGTATGAACTTCTGAGAGAAATAAAGAGGGATCAAAGACTCCTTGGACACTGGCCAGGATGTTATTCAATTACAAGGCAAGAGAGAGGTATTTCTCAAATATGAACTCTTTTAAAGTAATACAACTCTTATGATTTCTTTGTAGAAAGAATAAATTCCAAATGTTAGACAAAGTCAATCAACAAACAAACCAAAATATAAAGTTAACAATAAAGACATTGACATCAAAAAGAATCAAATGTAAGCAGTATGTGTGTGCAAAAAAATATATATATACACACACATACATACAAACACACATATACATATATATAGTATGTGTATATATACATATATATAAAACTATAGGAGTTAATAATTACAAAACAGAAATAAATATCATAAACTGTAAAATATAGCAACAATTTGTATAACTGTTATGAGAAAGAAGGAAGTGTGAAATTTATAAAGTGTTTCTTATCTATTATCCATGTCAAGAGCAAGAGTAAATTGGTCAAAACTCTCCAAGTACATAGACCTCTTAGATCCATCACACAGAGTTTACTTATGAAAAAAATACAAAAAAAAAAAAATCAGCAAAATCAGAGTCCACAAAGGAGAAATCAACATGTTCTAGAGCCAATGAAAAGATAAAATTCTAGCCCCAAAATCTTCAAAAGAATTATCAATAAAAATTTCTGACTGCATGTGAGAGACTTCAGCCCCTTCCAACACTGCCTTATCCACAGAGGCTTATATATTTAAACCTGGAATTATGTGAATCTGAGCTAGTTTAATACGTACCAGGAGCCATCTGCAGGTTCAATATCTGCCAGGGTTGGGCAAGTGCCTCACATCAATTTTCAAGTTCACGTAACATAAAATATAACAACAAGGTGAGCCCTCGCATGTCCAGCATCAGCACAGATTTCATTTATTGCTTCTCCAGATGATGTAGGTATACGCCTTACCTATCCTAATGTAAGTACATTCCTTAACTCAGGGCTAGAACAAGAACAGGATCAGTGACCCAGATGTCTCAAGCAATCATGTTAATAGGCCCATTAATAAGCCCTATCCTATAGCTAATTACCTCATTATTTATAGCCAGAGTAAATCGATACCATAAAAAAATTGAAACACGTACAATAAGAAAATAAATAAATGCATAGTAACTTAACCTCACAATGTGTTTCACAAAACTTTGTCCTTATCAAATACCATATTATATGATGAAGAAACATTTACCAGAAGTTTATCAGATTCTTCAGCTTTTCCTGCTTCTCTTGTTTCTGTTTAATCAAATACAATTGAACTGAATATTTATTAACAGAGTGCATATATTATCATCCCATTTTAATAAAAAAGATGTTCATATCTTCAATCTATCCATTACATAATCTATTTTTTGCAGAGGAAAGGGAAGTAGATGGAATGCTTTCGTGTAATATTAATGATAGCAATCTCTAGATGATTGTGGTAATGGTGGCCGTGTGCTGTCTTTCAAGTGAGAGAATTGACTAGAGCATGACTCAGACTCTCATAGTCTTCCTTCTGTGGCATGAAAAGGAATTCCCATACATGCACATTTGTAAGTTTACTAATTTTTGGAGTTTCCTACCTCTCTTTACATTGAGTGGTCTGGAGGAAGTAGGAAGGATGCTTCTAGCCAAAAGGCATGCTCCGCAGTCTCACACCAGCATTGAAATTGGCCAGCACTACTGAAAAGGACATGTAATAGTTAATTTTAATGTGCCAACTTGACTGAGCTAAGAGATGCCCATACAGCTGGTAGAGCGTTATTTCTGAGTGTGCTCTGAGGGTGTTTCTGGAAGAGATTAGCATTGGAATCAGCTGACAGAGTAAAGAGACTGCCCTCTCCGGTGTGAGTGGGCAGTATCTTTTCTGCTGAGGGTCCTCATAGAATGATAGGCAGAGAAAAGACAAATTTGCCTCTGCCTGACCTGGGACATCCATCTTCTCCAAATTTTATACACCAAACTCCTGGTTTTCTGGCCTTCAATTTTTTTTTTTTTTTTTGAGAGATTTTCACTATAGGGCGCGTGCGCTCGCCAGACAGAGAGAGACATAGAGACAGAAAGCGAGAAATCACACCCCAGGGGGGATGGTCACGCCGCAATCCCTTCTCCTCCACTCTCCTCTCGGGATCTTGGGCACGCACGCACACGCGCCCGGCGTGAGTTTTAAGCCACCGGGTCCGGGACGCGAACCGTGGTCGACTACGTGGGAGTCCAGCGACATAGCCATTATGCTAACTGCTGGTTCCCCCTGGCCTTCAATTTTGTAGTGAGAAATTATACTGCTTGCTTTTCTGGGCCTTCAGCTTGCTGAGATCAGATTGGGTGACTTCTTGATCTCATAATCATGTCAGCCAAACTCTATTAACGACTTTTCATATGGCTACCTCTTTCCATATGTATTCCATATATCAATTAGTGGGCCTATGGATACATTGATTCTATTTCTGTAGAGAGCTCTCTGGCTCATACGGAACAGAAGGGGGAATTTATCTGGGCTGTATGAAGTTTTATCCTGGTATTTAAACTATGAGCTAGCTCACTAAAAATGCAAATTTTAGAACTTACCCAGGAAGGGAGACCAGTGCCCATGTTACTCACTTTCTTTGACTTTTATTCCACCTCCTTACAACCAATTAGACACTTGTATTCAAAGTTCAAGCAACACCAATATTGCATAACTTTAGGCCTAGGGAATTGAGACTATCTGAGGAAAATCAAGAAAAAAATCAGGCTCAGGAAGGTCAGTTTAGTTCCTTTTAGACCTCTACTCTGGACATGCGATGATTTTTTTCCCCCCACAATTTCTTCGATTGTTTCTTCATTCTTTGTGATAAGTATGTATTAATATAAACGTAAAGGAAACACTTTTTTACAAATACCCATGCAAATAAATATACAGTTAAAAATAATGACAGCACTTACAAAATGAAGGGGTGAAATGCCTTGAGAAAAACAAAAATAAAAAGATATTTATATGTAAATGATTTTATCACTGTTTATCCAACTGGTAAAATTAATTTTCATAGACACAGTGACAAATTATGTCAATTAGTCTTTAAAATTGCATTTTAAAACTTTATTTTATAAGTTTTTAGAATTTATAGAAATTTGAGAAGATAAAACAAAGTATCCATAATATACCACACTTAGCTTTCCCCATTTTAAGATCTAGTATTAGAATAATGCATTTGTCAAAATAAATAAGCCATTTTTGATACATAATTATAAACCACAATTCATACCTTATTCAGATTTTTAAAATTTTACCTAATGTCTTCTTCTGTTTTTTGGGTTTTTGTTTTTTTTGAGAGGTTTTTGCTACAGGGTGCATGTGCTCACCAGAAAGACAGAGACAGAAAGCAAGAAATCACCCCCAAGGGGGATGGCCACACCACAATCCCTTCTCCTCCGTTCTCCTCTCAGGATCTTAGGCACACATGGACACACGCCCGGCGTGAGTTTAAGCCACTGGGTCCAGGACTTGAACTGCAGTTGACTACTTGGGAGTTCAGCGACATAGCCATTATGCTAAGTGCTGGTCCCATATCTTCTTCTGTTTTAATATAACTCATTACCTTAGTCATCACACCTTCTTAAAGTATAATCCCTCCTCTTTCCTTTTTCTTACTTTTTTTTTTTTTAATAAAAGAGACAGAGTTAGATATTTTTTAAAATGGTCTTATCTTGTTATTATCATTATGTTGCAGCCTCCCAGTTAGCCCCATCACAGGCATGCATGACCCACTTGGATTCAGGTTGGTCTGGGAACCAAACCTAGCCTCCCATGAGGCCTCCAACCTTCCAAGCAGTGGCACTACCTCTGTGCTACTACAGCTGAGCCCTGGAAAATTCTCTTAGCTGTGACATTGTCTATGGTGTTCTTTGTCTTTGATGGCCTTGAGAGTATTGAGTAGTGCTGGTCAAATACTTAGGGTAACCTTTAATTGGTATTTTTCTGACATTTATGTCCTCAGTAGACAGGCTTATGTGGAAGACCACGAAGATAAGGTATTATTTCATAATATCATGTGAATGATTCATACTGTTAAAATAACTTATATTACAGATGTTGACCTTGATCACCCGGTTGAGCGAATATTTATTATGTGACTCCATTGCAATCATATACATGTATTCGAGGAAAATGATTAAAACAAATATATATATATATATATATACACACACACATACACACACACGCAACAAAAAACAAATAATTAAAATTTAATAATTAAACCTTTCGAGGGTATTTGAAGAGGGTTTTTAGTTTTGTGTTTGCTGGAAAACAAAAACTACAGTAATTAATTTTTGTTGGCTGTTTACAATTTTTTTAGTACTATGCATGAATTATCTTACATAATTATTCATCTGATCACCCAACTCTAAGGGATGTATTATTATTCACATTTTATACATATATAAAGAGTTGAGTTATACAGAAATTTATTTTCTCAAGACCACACCACTTTAATTTGCATGGCTGTTTTTCAAATCTAGGCTTCTATATGAGTCAAAGACATGATTTCTATCACAAGTAGTGTCTCCTGACACATTAGATACTTTTCAAAAAAAAAGGAGAAATCTCCAAAATTCAAGCCATATGATCTATATTTTAAGCTTTAGGAAAAAGACAAAGGTTATAGGATCTTCTTTAAGTCGGCTCAGCCTGGTTCATTGCTGTCTATTAAATGATTTTATTAGTGGACTTTTTTAGCTAAGTGAACTACCTTGCCTATTTTATTCTA
This sequence comes from Tupaia belangeri chinensis, assembly GCF_000334495.1. Lineage (NCBI taxonomy): Eukaryota > Metazoa > Chordata > Mammalia > Scandentia > Tupaiidae > Tupaia > Tupaia belangeri. Next base: position 2,679,738 of record NW_006159990.1, on the reverse strand, counting down.
ATTTACTTAAATCCTGCTGGCATAAACTTCTTTTCAAGGTTATATTAATGATGTTTCTCGACTCCATGGAATAAATAATGTCATGTAATATAATATTATATTATAAATGAGTCTATTTATTCTGTCAGTAAAACCAAATATAAAGCATTATTTAAATAAGTCTATTTTAGCCTAAAACAAGTGAATAATGCAGTTTATTCCTTCCTACTATTTGAAGACAAGTCAGCTTTTAGTAAAAAAAAAGTGAAAGTATAAAAAAGAAAAATAAATTAGCGTTAATGCTGATTTTTGAAGTGGCATTTAAATAACCAATGTCAGGGCAAAAAGACTGAGTGAAAATAATCAGTCAAGGATATACTACTTTGCAAGTCCTTTTTAGTGGCTAAAACATATATGATAAACAGGTGGAGATTGAGATATGAAGAAATACTGATAACATTGTAATACATGCCAATTATTTTTGTAAAAGGTCTGCCGAGGATGTCAACACACATAAAACAACCACATTTCTCCACGTTACCAATCTTTAGTAAATAAACATGTTTACGATTTTAAAATGGTTTCTCAATTAATTTTACAAATGTTAAAAACACCTCAAGAATTATTATGAAGATAGTAGCATTGAGCATTTCTTGAAATTGTGTTAAGAAAAGAAAACAAACAAACAAAAATGGGCCCAGAAAGGGTACTTTATTTGACTGAAGTCACACAGGATATCTGACATTGAAATTGAATCCTGAATTTTAATTTAGATGCTGTATGCCAGGTAATGATAAATACAGAGAAAGGTTGATATGAAAAAAAGCCTCACTTTTTGTAGCCCTTAAACTTGCACAGTCAGTAGGCACTTGAGATTAGCATTTGGATAGGTAAAAAAGAGTGGCAACTTTGGTTTTGGCTCATGTCATAGGTCAACAGACTTAGAATTAGAAGATGAGCTTGGATTTTCACTGATAAAACCAGTGACATAATTAGTTGTCAGTACAGAAAGCAAATAAGACCCAGAAATATTCCTTACCTTTCACTTATTTTTCACAAGACACATATTTTTACACTCTTAGGCCAGAGCCTTTGCAGCCTCTGACAATATTGCAAGGCACAGGACACCGAAAACCACTAAAAAATGAACATTTCACCCTTGATTGAATATTGTTATTGCCTCTGTATTTACATTGTACAGTCTATATCTCTGTAACTTATCTACTTTTCCATTAAACAAAATCATAAATGGCATGTAGAGGTATGGAATTGGCTTCTACATCCTTGCTCTCTTTATAAGATAGGATGTCCTCTTTCGAGCTGTGCTAGCTTTTTGCAGTAACAATTTTTGTTTGCAAAATGAAACAGCACCACCTTGTATTCTGAAGTAAAGCTACAGCTTCTCTAAAATACCAGAACATTTAGATATGTATTTTAAATATATCCATGTGATGAATAGCTAACATTTAATTACAGGTCTGCTCTGTACTAGATTCAACTGCATTATTACTAAACTGCTAAACTGATGCCACTAGTTACCACCTCCCCTGTTTTCTCTTACTATACATTTTCTTCAATCCAGCCAAATGCAGAATGTTGGGTGTTTAATTGTGTCATATCTATCAAATGGTAAACAGCTTCTAATACTTCACAAAAATGATGATTGGATTGAACACAAAGTCCTCTTTAACCATGTTATTATCTTATGACTTCGGTCTTTATGTACATTCATAATGGAACATAGTCCCTAACTGATACAGCAGGTAGATGCTCTAGATAGCTCTTAAGCTCATAGAAATGCATAGACAGATGTTTTAATACATATTAATATGTAAGTATAAACTAATTTACTGAATAATAATTACCGGAATTTCCCCAGTAGAAGTCTACGGCATTTCTTCAGCAGCTTTTAAAAGGTAAATGGCCATAAATAAGTGACTCTTGACAAACACAGGCATGGTTGTTGAAACTTGTAAACAGGGTTAGGAAATAGTGCTCAGTGAGCTTCTTATATAGGTGAAGCCCAAGTTCATACTTGTGTTACTGACTCAGTAAAATTGTGAAGTGCACCATAGTACCACATTAACATTATAATGTTTCGTTCAAATGGCACACGTACCGTGCAAATTTTATTTAAAAGAACATTTTCTTCTGTCTAAATCATCGCATATTGCATAAAGTCTAATTCACAATTCACCACAAATGTAGGGAATATTAAAAATGTTTTTTTTACAGGGCCAGCCTCAGTGGTGTGTTCTGCTAACAGGGTGTTCCTTAGGCTAGGACCGCATGGGATGCGTGGGTTCAATTCTTGGCCCTGCCTAAAGGCCTGCTGTGGTGGTGTGCATCTGTTACTCAGCAGCTCAGGAGGCTGAGGCAGATGGCGCACAAGCTCATGGCTGGCCTTGGCAACAAAGTGAGACTCTTTTGTAAAAAAAGTCAAGTGTGATATATGTGTCTATAGTCCCAGCAACTTGGAAGGCTGAGGCAGGAGGATCACGACAGTGAAAAGCTAACATAATCATATTTGCACAAATACTGAACTTACTGAAAACTAGTACATGAAGTTATGATTGCCACGGTGGTGTTGGCATCATGATTTCTGGATCATTGCCTTCTTGGTCTCTTTAAATTTTTGACCAGGTTTACAATAAAATTAAAGGTGGAATGAATATTTTAATTTTCACCCTACCAACACAATATTATTCTCCCAGATACACAGTTGCCAGGTAGAGGTGATGTTATATTTTGCATTTCAAGAGAAGATTTTATGCCATGAAATTGAATTATATTATAGATACACATGCTTCAGCCCAGCCAGGTGCCTGAAATTGTACTTCCCATATCTTTGATTGCTTTATTACTGATCTTTTATAGGAAAGGTTCACTTGCCCATTCATCTCTGTATTGCAAATATCAGTTCCCATACCTTTTATGAGGCTGGAAAGAAACAGAATGCTTTGTTGTATCTGGCTTATTGTTTTAATACAAGTGCCTGTAGCAGTGACTACTGCCTAAGTACTGGCCAATTAATATGTTCCTAGAAATTTATTTTCTCACATAACTCTCAGGATCAACTGCATGTGGTATAGTAAACTTAAAAAGCTGAAATTCAAAGCTGAATCCTACTCACTACGAACAATCATAATTACATGACATACTTAGTGAAAAGAGAAAAAAGGAACATATTTTTGTTTTAGGTCTAAGTGGCAAATTCTTCCACATTGATGCTTATTTTTTATTTTGACAGAGCACACACGGCCTTGCCAGAAAGAGGCACAGTGAAGCAAAGAGAGAGGGAAAGGGAGAAAGCACCGTCATGTATGGGGGTTGGCCATGCCACTATCCCTTCTCCCCTACCTCTCCCTCCTTTCACAGTTTTGGGTACACAGTGTTGCTTAAGCCACTGGGGGTAGGACTTCAACTGCAGCATCAGCCAATGGGATCCGGCTGCCTTGCCCATCCGGCCACAGAGTCAGCCTCTTCATTATCAATTCTACCAAGTTCAAAGATGCTGTTTACTTTTATCACAATTACAAGAATAGGGGTCAGGTTATGGAAACGTCCAGTATTTGCAATATAAAGAGTAACTATAATCTATAAAGAAGATACACATTTTTTTTTTTTCAAACTCAAGAGCAATTTCAGATTCTGTGGCTTGAATTTGGTCTTCTGGGTGAATTGAAGTAAATGCCTTCTTTATCAAAAAGGCACTAGATAAAAATTGTTAGATGAATAAATAAATCTTATTCTGTATAAAGTATATGTAATAATAAGGTATGTCTATATATAGACATTTAAACAAATGTAGGAGATAAAAGTGTTATGTAATTCATAAGAAAATTTTATTTTTCATTTATTTACATTTGCTCTCTGTACACCTTCACAGTGTAGTTTATCCCAGCATGGATACGATACATAAGAAAAGAAAATTGTGTAAAGGTTTTCTCTTGTTGATCACTGTAAATTTATTAATCATAAAAAGCAGAGAATTTATTCAGGATTTTATTTGTCTATAGAGATGATAAATACACACACACATACGTGTGTATATATTTGTGTGTGTGTGTGTTTATGTGTATGTGTGTGTGTATATATATATATATATATATAGAAAAACAGAGGGGTTTCTTTTCCTGGTAGTAAATGAATAACTGAATCTGTCAGACCTTCAAATTCCCAGCTTCCCAGCATATTCATTCTCCAAAAAGCTAGACAATTCCTCAGTTTCCCTCTGCTGCGATTCCTGTTTTGAACTGATTTTGAGCTGTACTGCCTTAACACATTGATAGCAATGATAAACCTGACTCTACACCTAATTTTGACATCTTTTGGAAATTAAAAAATAAGAATTGGGTAAAATATTAAATTACAACAAATCATCTTAATCATTTCATTAAAGTATGAAACTAAAATTAGATAATGTATTCAATAAATAGGATTTAAAGTTGAACATATGCTATATTCAGGAAATAATATTTTAAAATATTCCAAACCTATGATTTCTAGGAAATGAAGAAAAGAAAATTGGAAGATATCTAAGGCATGGGGTTGATTAGAAACTGAAGCTGAATCTAATGTAAGTAATACAAAATTCGAAATAGAAGAGGGAATGGAAGATGATTACTGATGACTTTATAGTTAGTCATTGGAGTTAAACTGAATTGCTTGAAATCAGACATTGAGGAAGAGAGAGGACAGGAAGAAAAATTTAGTAATTAATTTCATTATTACTTATGATAGAGAACCAATTTAGATCATAATCAAGACAAGAGGATTAAGGATGCTATGGAAAAGTTCTTAATAAGAAGGCAACCGTGAGAAAAAATATTAACCTCCCTAATTTCCTACTTATAAAATATTGAAAACAATCTGTCTACATTTTTAAAACTACACAATGGGAGAATCACTTAAACATTAAGGGAGGAGAGTATAACCATTTTCTCTAAACAAGGGAGGAAATAGAGCGAAGGGGCAAGCCCAGAAACTAGGCTTTACATATACCTTATTTGTAGATGTGACTTTGCAACCCCATGAACATCTTACATGTACAATGACATACTTTAATAATGACTTATAAAATAAAATAAGAGAGACCAACAGATGGCATAATGGTTATGTAGCTGGACTCCACCATAGTCGAGCCCTGTTTGAGTTTCAGACCTGGCGGCTTCAAACTCATGCTGGGCAGGTATGCCTACATACTCCAAATCCCAACAGGAGAATGGAGAAGGGATTGAGGCATGGCCATCCCCCCTGAGGGGTGATTTCTTTTTTTCTGTTTCTCTGTCTCTTGTCTCTCAGTGAGCGTACATGCCCTATAGCAAAATTCTCTCTAAAAAATTAAGTAAAACAAAATAAGAAAAATTATGGTTCTTGAAGTTTGTGGTATAAATAGGAGAAATATTAAATGTGACTATAAAGCATAATAATTAGACTATATATCCCATAGAATATGCATTAAGGAAAAAATTATTACTTTGATTGTGATAAAAATATTACAGATATTTACACATGTACAAACAAATTAAATTCTAAACATCAAATATGTGCCACTTTTTGTATGTCAATTATACCTTAATAAAGCTGTAAAAATGTTACCTTTTAAAAAAACTTTAAGCAATATTGACTGATACTCATGTTGTGAAATGCACACAATGTTAAGAATATAATTGATTCGTGCTTACAGATGATTTAGCAAATTCTTTCTTAAAAAAAGAAATACATAGACCGTGTCAATATTTAGATATATTAGCATGTTTATAAAACACCAAGAACAATACATTTTAGCCATCTTATTTTTGTTTCAATGTTAGTATGTTTATAATTTGTGTATGTAATGTAGGATAAGTAAATGACTAATTATTATTATCATTATTTTGAAGAGGTTTTTGCTATAGGGCCAGAAAAACAGAGAGACAGAAAGTGAGAAATCACCCCTCAGAGTGGATGGCCCTGCTGCAATCCCTTCTCCTCCATTGTCCTCTTGAGATCTTGGGCACGCACACACATGTGCCTGACATGAGTTTAAGCCACCAGGTCTGGGACTCGAACCACTGTCGACTACATGGGAGTCCAGTGACATAGCCATTATGCCAACTGGTGGTCTCGTGACTAATCATTATTTTGTTAATTCTAACAGTCTCAGTAATATTGAGAGTTGGAATTGTTAGCACAAATAAGAGAGAAGTATATATAATAGGAAGGAGGTAATTAAAAACCCTGGGGGCCTTTCAATTTGATATAGCAGTATAACATACATGAGATATTTTAATAAAAATATCTTAAAACATCTTCAAACAACCATGTTTTTCTATCTGTTTCAAGTAAAAAGAAAACTTAGACACAACGAAAACTGCAATAAATTTAGATTTCATTTTTAAAATATGTACTTCATATATATATCCATATAATACACACACACACACTTCTCACTAGAAGTATCCATGACTTCTTTAAAAGAAAAAAAAATGGAGGCAGAATTACTTCAAGAAGAAATGAAGTGTATTATTATCATATAAGAGAACAGAGAATTTCTGTGTGTGTGTTACAGTGTGCATGTGCCTGGCAGAGAGAGACAGAGAGGGAGAGAGAGGAGAAATCACCCCTACAGGAAATGTCCATACTGCAATCCATTCTCTTCTCTCTCTCCCTCCTTTGAGCTTCCGGGCACAAACGCACATACCTGCACATGTCTCAAGCTGTCAGGTCCAGGATTCCAATTGTATGGTCTGCCATGTGAGATCCAGCAGCCTTAATCACCATACCACGGAGTCAGGCCAAACAATAGAGAATCTTTTAAATGTACTCAGTGCTATGTGGAAACTCAGGAACACTCTTGAAAATAATCTTAGTTGTCCAATATTTGGAACATTAGCGTAGCAGTATTAATTACAATGGCCTAAAGTACACCAAGTATATTTAAAGCATGAGTTTATAATAAGACTAAAAAGGAAACAAAATGAAAAAGAAACTTCACTCACTGACAGGCTATTATCAAAGAATATCTTTGATAATTTTAAAACTGTTACAATAGAGACCAGCAGTTAGCATAATGGCTATGTCGCTGGACTCCCACGTAGTCCACCGCGGTTCAATGGACCTGATGGCTTAAAACTCACGCCAGGTGCGTGTGCGTGCATGCCCAAGATCCCGAGAGGAGAATGGAGGAGAAGGGATTGTGGCATGGCCATCCCCCCCAGGGGATGATTTCTCGCTTTCTGTCTGTCTGTCTCTGTCTGTCTGGCGAGTGCATGCGCCCTATAGCAAAAACCTCTCCAAAAAAAAAAAAAAAAAAACTGTTACAATAAACAAAACTAAAAAGAATTAAGCATTTATCCCATCTTTCCTACACTAGTCTTTCACAAAGTACTAAGTTACTAATCAAAAGGTCTCCTCTTGATAGAGATAATTCATGTAATATATGAAAAAAGCAATGATTGAATAATAATGGCACTTTTTCTATATGAATTAGAAAAATAAATCCTATGCATTTTGAAATGAAAAGATTATGTTCAATCTTCTCCATGTAATCTAAACTCTTCTACATCTGTAGTCTACCACTCATCTCTAACGTAATTGCTAAATGCTAACATTCCATATTTTATTACTTAGAAATAAAATATACTCTATATCACAGTGCTTTTTTCTCTAATGTTTCATAAACTGTTTGAAAAAGAAACTGGAAATTGTTATGCAGGCAGTAGAAATTCTTTGAGAATATAAAAACATGAAAAAGACACTATCAGTAGCATCAAATTCACCAAACACTGACTATTGCTATTCAGATTAAAATCTCAAAATCTCCTCTCCTCTATTTGAATTGTCTTATTTCCAAAGAAAAGATGTCATGAAAAGTCAACATTTGACTTTTCTAAAATATGCAATTTTTTGGAATCTGATAAAAACTTTTGATTAAAATTATATATTAATTTATTTAAATGAGAAATCACCCCCTAGGGGGAGGGCCACTGCAATTTCTTCCCCTCCACTCTCCTCTCAGGATTTTGTGCACACATGCACATGTGTCCAGTGTGCTTTTCAAGTTGGTGGGTTTGGGACTTGAACTGCAAAGTCAGCCATATGAAATCTACCTGCCTTTATTACCATGCCACTGGCTGGCACAACAAATTAATTTTGAGTAAAAGTTATCTCCAAACAAAACAAGGATTAAAGGTAAAAAACACACCAATATGAGGAGGTTAAATACTAGTCTCATTTTCATATAATATATTTCAAAACAATAAAATGGGGGACCAGAAGATAGCCTAATGGTTATGTGGCTGGACTCCCATGTAGTCGACCATGGTTCAAATCCTGGACCTGGTGGCTTAAAACTCACCCCAGGAGTATGTGTGTGTGCATGTCCAAAAGTCCCAAGAGGAGAATGGAGGAGAAGGGTTTGCAGCATGGCCATCTCCCCCCTGGGGGGGGGGTGATTTCTCAATTTCTCTCTCTCTCTCTCTCTCTCTCTCTTCAGCAAGCACACATACTCTATAGCAAAAATCTCTCTTAAAAAGAAAAAAAGAAAAAGAAAGAAAAAGATGGCTAAAATTTTTAGTATAGCAAAATAAATTCAAAACAGAAAATAGTCTGTGCCACCAAATGGAATAAGTATACCAAGAAGATATCTTCTCAGGCATAATTTGTTTATTGATAGAAAATTCCTTATGAATTTTTTTTTTAAATCTTCAAGTTGCAAAATTATTGCCTATGTTTAAATTCATTTCTCCTTTTGGCACTAATAAATAATACTTTAAGTGATTATCTATTATTTACCTCTTTTTCTTGAATAAAATAAAATGTTCCTGAGTACTATAAAATCCTAGTATTTAATATATAAGTTGTAAGCTTAATTTATTTATACAGAATTGATGTATAAATTTTTAAAGGACCTACTGAACAAACAAAGAAATCAAACTCAAAGATCTATGAATAAATAAAATGCCCAGTAGTTTGTTATTGTTTTTAAAAAAGATTTTTGATATAAAGCATATTTTCTCACCAGAAAGACAGAGAGAGACAAAAAGCAAGAAATCACCACCCTCCCCCCCAAAGAGGTGAGGATCATACCGCAATCCCTTCTTCTCCACTCTCCTTTGGGCATGTATGCACATGCACCCAGTGTGAGTTTTATAAGCCATTGGGTCCAGGACTCAAACCATGGTCAGCTATGTGGGAGTCCAGCAATCTCACCACTACATTATCTGCTGGTCCCAGTTTGTTATATTTTGAAAACCCCATAGACACAGGGCCTCTGAATTTTAGTAAAGACCTTGATCATACATTTTTATAATATTCTATGAAAAAGATAAACTATTTTTCCACAAATTTTACAATTCATCGAGGAATCTTTTTTTTTAATGAAGTGGTATTTTATATTATTTTATTATATTTATTGTGTGGATGGGTGGGTGGGGTGAAGATCTTGTTTTGTTAGAGAGGGTCTCAGTATATCATGACCTGCCTGTCACAGTCTCTTGAGTAGCAGGGACTATAGGCATGTGCCAACACCTGGTTTTGAAGGGTGATCCAGGAATTGAACTGGGCCTTCCATGTGGCCTCAGCCTACCAGGCAACCACATCTAGAGCACACTACTATGGCCAGGCCTAGGAATCTTGTTCAAATACCAATTTTGATTTAGGAAACTCAGGTTAGGTTGTGAGATTCTGCCTTTGAAATTTACCTTTATAATCAAGATTTATGAACATATGTTCACGTTTGTTGTTTCTACTGTGAGAATGCCCTCACTCCCTTTTATATCTCTAACCCCTTGAAACTTGGCACAATAGATTATATAAACAAGTGATTTATATTTAAACTCAAATGTCAGGCACACTTTGGCTATAACCTGGGCTCTTAATTTGTTCGATCGGTGGCTTGATTTCTCTAAGTTACTATATATGAAAAATGCAGACCATGAAAATATTCACCTGTATGATATGTGTGAAAATTAAGTGACTAAAAAAGTATTACAATATTTAGAACTGTAACTTATATGTGATGATAATAGCATTACTATTACTAGCAGGAAATTAATAAAAATAGGAATTATGAGGGTGTAAGGATGGGGAATGAGTTGTATTGATCAGTGCAGTACAGAGAACACAAAGCCTATGACGCCACATTCTGTGATAATCAATTGACCTCATTCATGATGGTTGCCAGAGATGTTTTATTCAATGTCTCAGTCCGTTCAGATAAAATTCTCGCTCTTTGTTTATAGTTCATTATTTATTTGCATCTACTCTTTATGATAAGTATTAATTATACATATTTATGGGATACGATGTAACATTCTGATACATTTATACATTGAGTAATGATCAAGGCATGGTAATTAGCATAGTCACCATCTTAAATACTTATACTTTTGGAGGAAACATTAGAAATTCGCTGTCTAGCTATTTGAATCATAACAATGCAGGATTGTTGCCTACTGCCATCATTTTATTACATCTTATATATCTGTTGGCTGCTATCCCACACTCACAAATTCATTTCAAAATTCTCTCCACTTTAATTTTCTCTCCTACCATGATCAAAACAATCAAGATTACTTCATAAAAAGTGAGGCATTTGTACTTTTATGGCATTTTCCCTTAAGAAAGCTTCCAGAGACCAGCTCTGAAGATTTGTAATACTAAAAAAATAAGATGGGAGAAATTGTCATCAGGATGCTTTAGTTAAATTTGAAACGAACAAAAAATAGCAATTTACAAATTCCTTAGTGACAGGTGAAATATTTCATAACTTACAGATTTTTTCTTTAGAGTTTTTTTTCCCCCCATAGGGTGCTTGCACTTGCCAGAGAGAGAGACAGAGACAGTGAGAAGGAAAGTGAGAAATCACCCCCACAGAAGATGGCCACAATCCCTTCTCTTCCATTCTCCTCCTGAGATTTTAGGCAGGTACCCACATGCATCCAGAATGATTTTCAACAGCAGTCAGTCATGTGGGAGTCCAGCAATGTAACCACTAAACCACCATCTAGTCCCATATTTTATGATTTAATACTGCCAGATATAAAACATATGAAGACCCCTCCCTTGCATTTTGTGACTCAAAGATCAATCTTTGATAGCCAAAACAACCTTTTGGATCTAATGTAGAAGAAAAGGGCTTTTGAGATAACTCAGATAAGGCCAGCAGGTAGTGTAGTGATTAAGGCACTGAACTCCATGTTTGACTGTGGTTTGAGTCCCAGACCCAGGGGCTTGGGACTCACACTGGGTACATGTGCGTGTATGCCCAAAATCCTAGGAGGAGAATAGAGGAGAAGGGATTGCAATGTGGCCATTCCCATGGGTGCGGGTTGGGGAGGGGCCAATGATTTCTCACTTTCTCTCTCCTTGTCTCTCTCTCTCTCCATGTCTCTGGTGAGTGCACAGACACCCTCTAGAAAAATGT
>NW_006159990.1:2649825-2668337 GCF_000334495.1 Tupaia belangeri chinensis | reverse complement strand
AGAGAGAGAGATAACCCAGATATCTGAAACTTTATATATTTATTTCACCAATTAATAATCTGGCTCTGGCAATCAAAAAGAAAAATACTTTAGTGTTAATGAGTAGGACATTTGGTTGTGAATAAATCTCAAAACACTAGAGAAAGAATTTGTAGTAGACCAAACAACATTTCTAATTGCTTCTAAATAATGGACTTCATTTTTCCAATGTATTGCCAAATCTGCAACAATAGAGGAAGTAATTTGTCTTGGCTAAACTTTTAAAAATCCATAAAAATACAGTGAAATTGGAAAAAGACCTAGAGAAGATTTCCAATTACTCCTGTTACTAGTAGACATAGTTCTGTAGTAGGTAACCTTTTTTTTCTCTTAGTCCATTGTCTGCTTGCCAGAGAATAAACTGTAGAAAACCAAGATTAAGCATGAAAGTTCCTGAGACAGTGCACTTTTGAATTACACAGAATGCACTCCATATTTTTCTGAGATATGAAGACAAATGTCATCAACATGCCTATATAGATGCTTAACTTTTAATCTGGTTTCCTAAATTTATACCTTTAAAATAAGTAGGCTTCTGAGTTTACAAATACCTAAGCTTTCTTAGTGGGAAGATTGTTTTAATAATGTAAAACCAACAAAAATTCTCCAAAAGCCTCTCTGCTACAAGAAAAAAAAAAAAAAAAAAAAAAAAAAAAACAAACCCTATAAATCCTCTGAGACCAGCAATTGGTATAATGGCTATGTTGCTGGACTCCCATGTAACCGATAGGGTTCAAGTCCTGAACCCAGTGGCTTAAACTCACACTGGGTGCATGTGAGTGCATGCTTCAAGATCCTGAGAGGAGAATGGAGAAGAAGGGATTGCAACGTGGCCATTACCCCTGGGGGGCGATTTCTTTGTCTTTCTGGAGAGTGCATGCGCCCTATAGCAAAAACCTTTAAAAAAATTTTTTTTTTTCAAGTAGTCAGTTGGCCTTTGGCCTTTTTCTGGAGAAAACCAACATTAGTAATTTAAGCTTGAAAGCATAGAAAGGTTAAAGTATAAAGCCCAGGAAATTCCTTGTGACGGTTAACTTCAGTTTGGACTTAAGTACTGCATGGCTTCAGTGATCCTTGTAAGAAAAGCCAGAATGGCTTAGTTGGACTGAAGTGTGTGAATTGAAGTCAAATACCCATGAACGCTAACCTTGAACTTGCCACCTTGGAAAATTCCCTTTAATCATTTTGTCCTTAGAGAATCATCACTTACCAAGTAGGGTATACCACTTTTCACAGAAGCCAGGATTAACATTTATAACTTATATTAAACAGAAGTCACAGTGTCACTAAGCAGATCCTGACTCTACTGCGATATATCCTGGGCCCAGACAGAAATGAGAGCAACTGGGATCCGACTTTCCTTGGTACATATTAGGCTCGCTCTGGCACATAAGTAGAATCAACCGACTACACCTTCATGTACAAAGCAAAAGCACATATTGCCACTTAGTCATCTTGCTAAAAATTGAAAATAAATGTCTCTGCAAATGTTAATGTTCTCATTCAAAATGTTCTTTTCTAAAATTGGGATCATTTTCCAATGCTTTCGTTTTCACATCGGTGGCATTATTTTGTAAATGGGTAGCTTCAAGCAATTTATAATGAGGTTACATTAATTTGCTACAACAAATTCAGAATTCTTAAGCGCTGTATATTATTTGACTCTATATCATGCAACACATGTCACAGAGACATCGTCATATGCTATTTTTGAAATACTGAAGGAAGAAAGCAAAGTTTCCTTCAGTTGTTCCCATTGAATCTATTTATTTGTTAAAAAATTATTATTAAATACCAACTATTTCCCAGACTCTATGACAAATAATAGTATATATACAATGTTTTAAAATGCACATAAGCTATTCCCTTATGAAACTTATAGTTTAGTAAGAAAAATAAAATTAGAATAAATAAATGATGAACTATATAAATATGCAAAGAGCAGAAATAAAATATAACTTGAAAAAATCACCTATAGGAAATAAGTAAGGGGTTGTTTGTTTTTAGAAAGATTTTTGCTATAGAGTGCATGTGCTAGCCAGAGAGACAAAGAGATAGAAAGTGAGAAATCTCCTCCTCAGGGGGATGGACATGCCACATTCCCTTCTCCATTCTCCTCTCAGGATCTCCTGCACACATGTTTGGCATCAGTTTGAAGCCACTGGGTCCTGTTCGTGAACCACAGTCGACTATGTGGGAATTCAGCAATGTAACCATTATGCCATCTGCTTGTCCCAATAAGTATGGTTTTATAAATTTAAATAAGAGATTCAGGATTTATATCTGTGTAATAGGATTTAATCTGAGAATTTTAATTAGAAGTTAGCCAGGTGAATGATATTCCAGAGAACTCATAGCAGGTGTGAATGTCCAGAAGAGGAAGTCAACTGGTAAATTCATGAAACTGGAAGAAAGATGATGTTCTGGAAGCAGTGAGTTTGGTAAAAAAAAAAAAAAATCTGACAATGAAGCGAAGTCAACACTTAAACTGGACTCAACAGGGTTATTATATCAGTTTCCTTAAAGATGTCAAATTTAGTTTATTTAGCAAGGTTATAGATGACATGATTAAATATCCAGTTGGAAAATATCTTAAAATTTGTTGATATTATTTGAAGTTAAAAATGAAACAGGGAGACCAAAGAGGACCCCTACCACCCCCCAAAAAAATTAGAATGTTCCAAGTGGAAATGCAAAAAGCTGTACTAAATCAAGAAATGCCGTGGCCAAGACAGCTGGTGGTGTGATGGTGGCCTGATCCACAGGTCCAACTGTGCAGTTTGAGTCCTGGACCCAGAGGCCTTATAAAACATGCTAGGTACCCACATGTGTGTGACCAAAATCCCCAAAAGAGGATGAAATGGAATATCGGGGATTGTGGTATGATCATCCCTGATGAGGGGCACCTTCTCACCTTTCATTTGTCTCTCTGTCTCTCTCCATCAAACCCACACACTTTCTTACAAATTAAAAAAAAAAGAATCATTGAGGCCATGAAATCACCACAGGTATGTAATAGATTAGACGTACAGAATTAGAAGTAGTAGTCAGATTGGAGTACATTTTACAGTCAATGTGGACAGAATAAGTGAAAGTAATTATTCTAAATACCTCTTTGGAGAATCTTGCATAAAGAAAATCAGAGAGACTTTTATATGTTATAAAAAACAGTTTTGTCAAAGAGCGTTTTGTTTTGTGCTTTCCAGAGATTTTTGCTATAGGGTACATGCTCTTGCTGGAGAGACAAAGAGACAAAGAGACAGAAATTGAGAAATCTCCTCAGGGGACATGGCCACGCAGCAATCCCTTCTTCTGTGTCCTCCTTTCGGGATTCTGGGCATGCACACACACACACACACACACACACACACCTCTAAGCCTACTACTCGACCTGTTGGCCACATTGGAGTCCTGTACCTTAACTGCTATGCCACCTGCTGGTCCCCAAAGAGGGTTTTTACTTGATTTTGTCTTAATTTTTTAATAGGGGGAGAATCTGGGACATATTTGAATTCTATATTGATTTTATTGGAAGGTGAAAATGGAAAATAGGGTATGTAAACACAAGTATTAAGTGAAACAAACTACCAAAAAAAAAAAAAAAAGTGTGTGTGTGGGGGGGTCAAGGTTTTGAGCAGTTATAGAAGGTCTAATTTTAGGGTCATTAGAGAGGAGTCAAAGTGAAATTACTGAGATCTAATATGAAATTATATCCAGAAGTTTAGTTATCTGTCATTTTGTATTAGGCTTCTTTAAAAAAACTTTATTATTATTATTATTATTATTATTATTTTGCCATAGGGCACGTTTGATCACCAGAGAGACAGAAGAGAGAAAAAGTGAGAAACCACTCCCTAAAGGGACTAACCATGCCACAAGTATTTTCTTCCATTCTCCTCTCAAGATGTTGGACTTGTATGCACAAATGCCCTGCGAGTTTTTCAGGCCATCAGGTCTGGAACTCAAATTGTGGTGTTGGCCCTGTGGGATTCAGCACCTTAATCACCATGCCACCTGCTAGTCTGCAGTTGAACCTTGTAACTCCTGCTTTCCTTGACCCTAGCTGCAGACAGAGCAAGGGTGGAAATTGCTAGGGGCGTTCCAACAGATACATCTGATGGACTTCCAAAGACATCTTGATCCCAGTTAGCAAAGTCCAATCCCTGCTCTGCATCTGAAAGGTTCTTTAGCCTTCTCTGGGTGTGGTGGTGCACTCCTTATGGAGAGGTTCTTTAGCCTTCTTCCCCACACCTACAGCTGCATTAGAAAAGAAGATGGGACTTTCTCTTGATGGGATTATCACCAAGGGATACACCTGGCCCAGTATGACTAAGCCCTTATAGATTTGTTACCTGCTTCTTATTGTCTGTAACCTAGCAATGAATCTATGAAATGTCGTAAAATATACACGTGTAGTGTGTCCTTGTATTATAAATAAAGATGCCCAGTTTGGGTGGCTCAAGCAGCGGCTCAAGTACGGCACAGGTTGCTTGGGCTACCTAGGCTCAGGTTGCCTGTGTCCATTTCTGCTCTATCTCTTTGTCTCACTCTTACCAATTCCCCAGTCCTCTCGAGATGGAGGGCTTTCTCTTTCTCGTTCTCTTTCTCTTCCTCACCAGCAGCCCTCTGATTATGATTCAGCTAGAGCCAAACCCCAGGGTGGATGCCAACATAATACATCTCATGATCATATAATTTTTGTTAAATAAATGTACACAGGAAAAACACTATTTCAACAAAGAACACTAAAATAATAGTTGTCAAACTAATAATAGTTGTCAAACTGGTTTTAAGGTGGATAATTTCACCAGAATTTGCTAGAGTATAAGAAAAAGAAATATCCAAACTTTAAGGTGATTAAACAAAATTAACCAAAAACAAGATGGAAGGTGTTCATATTTGGTTGAATTCTTATTATTTACATTTAAGCCAAGTGATTTGATCTCTCTTATATGGAATAAAACAATCTTTAGATCCTTGCATCTCTAGGATTTTCTTAAATTTAAAAATAAATTTGTAAACTTTGCCAAGAGAATAATATATTAAACCAAACATTTTTATTTCTGTAATACAATTTTTCACATTTTCCAGTACAATGCAAATTGAATATTGTCAGCAAATTTAAAGTTAACCTTAAAGTTTCAGAAAGGCGATTCCTCTAATTTGTTAGAATTTTCACTTGTTGAATCTTCCAAACACATTATATCTACCTATTTATTTATATATCAGATCTCACTTCTCACAGAATAACACAATGCATTATCAAGTGAGTAAAATGTCATCAAATTATAATCATTTTAACATTGGCCTTTTATTTCATTTATCTTTACTCTAAAAAATGATTATTTTATATTTTACTGCTCACAACCAGATGAAATAATAAAAAATAAGTTGATCAACAATGTCTGCATATAAAATCCTTTCAGGAGTATTAAATATTAAAAACTTTATAAGGTTTATCCTGAGAAGAGAAAAAATACTCATGTTTATTATTATGCACAGGTAAGGGTAAACTAGATGAATTGCCCTGTGGTGGCCAAGTTTTTGGATAGACTCAGAGAGGTAGTGGGTGAAAAGTGAGGTAGTACACAAACAGGTCAATAACAGACTATTATATCACATGATGGTAGGGCATACAATTGGCTATCTGCTTTATAGGTTCCCTTTTTACCCCAACTATTTCCCTAAGTTATTTAAAGTTAAAAAGTGTGCCTTAATAGTGTGGATATGGTCAAATCTTAAGTAACTTACAAACTAATTTGCCAGGAACCCCACTCCCCCTGCACACACACACACACACACACATACACAGACACACACAGGCTCTTCTTACACACACATCTCAGGACCATGGAATGAGAAGTTCTTGGACATGCACTATTTTCAAATCTCCACAGGTGATTCTGATGCAGAGCCTGGGTGTGGAGTACTGCTGAGGGGAATGAAATGGGTAATGCTAGTCATTAAAATGAGCAGACACAGAGGGCTTACAGAAAAGCCATTGGAACCTTCCTACTGATCTCCACTTTTTCTATTAGCTTAGGTTAGATTTTCATGGGAATTCATGTTTGTGGCTAACCATGAGTTTATCTAACCACAGGTGGAAACCAGTGGCCTCATGGCTTTGTGATTCAGAAAGCAGTTGGAGAAGTAAACATCAGTAAGAAGGGATAAAGGGGAATTTTGTGTTGACAGAGAACAGTAAACCTTTCTGTGGGGTTAAGATCTACTCCACATATAGCCAATTAGCGAGCACATCTGTCTGGGAGCCTTACAGAGTCATGAGCCTCCCATGCCAATAACGTAACAAAATTCTTTAAACTGATAGGCGAATATGTAGAGTTAAGGTGCACAATCAAATGCCATCAATCAATGCTATCATTGTAAATCAAGATCACAGCTTGCCATGTAAATTATAGTTTATAAGAAACATAAATCAGAGCACAGATGACTCGATTTAAAAAAAAATCACACAGGCTTCTGTGGATGATCAGTGTACTGAACTGGTGAAGGGGAAGTGAGCAATACTGGCAGAAAGATTGCTCAAATGCTGATTCAAGTTTAATAGACATCAAAATAGCTGATGAGCTGAAGCAAACCACACGCAAAGATATTAAAGACAGGTAGCAAACAAACACAAAAATTTTGGGAAAACAACCTTTGAAATTTTGACTTGTCAAAGGAACTTTGTCATCCGCTATAAAATGTATTCTGTTTGGGACCAGCAGTTAGCGTAATGGCTATGTCGCTGGACTCCCATGTAGTCGGCCGTAGTTTGCATCCCAGACCCAGTGGCTTAAAACCCACGCCGGACGCATGTGCGTGCGTGCCCAAGATCCTGAGAGGAGAATGGAGGAGAAGGGATTGCGGCATGGTCATCCCCCCTGGGGGGTGCTTTCTCACTTTCTGTCTCTATGTCTCTCTCTGACTGTCTGGCGAGCGCATGTGCCCTATCGCAAAAATGTATTCTGTTCAATAGTGGTTCTGACACAGAAATGCAGCAGAGAGAAGAGGGGTTATGCACAGTGTGAGTCAAATTATTTAGGTTCAAGTGTTGGCACCCAAACTCTCCAAACAATTCACTTGGCCTTTCATGTGAAAAATAAGAGGCGCCTGTTACCTATCGCACAGCTCTGGTGCAGTAATGTAGGTTAAGTGCGCTTTGTGTGGGACAGGCATGGTATAAAGAATCAATTGATGTCATATTTCTTAATTAGAAAATTAAATTCATAATTTAGCCACTATAGTTAAAACTGATAGACTATCATGTTCCTGAAGATATGTTTTATTGGGTCAGTAGGTGGCGAGGTGGTTCAGACACTGGAATCCCACATGGTCGATGTGATTTGAGTCCCAGACCCAGCAGTTTAAAACTCACATTGGGCACATGAGTGTGTGTGTGTGTGTGTGTGTGCGTGTGCATGCCCAAAATCCTGAGAGGAGAATGAAAAAGAAGAGATTGTGGTTTGGTCATCGCCTCGGGTGGGATGATTTCTCATTTTCTGTCTCTATTTCTTGGTAAATGTACATGCCTTATAGCAAAAAAACTAAAACAAAAAAAGATATGTTTTATTGTTCATGCTTTGACTAAAGTAAAAGATTTCACTTTCAGCTTTATTTTTTCTTTTAAAAAAACTCATTTTTACAATATGAAGTAGAGAAATTTATCTTCTGAATTATACTAGCAAGGCTAGAATTAAAACGCATCTCACAAAGATGCAAGCCTGTTTCTCAAACATACAGAGTGAAAGTCTGGGTCCTAACACAGTCTCTGACATTCTTCATGAGAGAGATTTGATTATTATACTGTAACCTAAGATCCTCCTTGCTCACCGTAGCTCAAGGCTGCAGCCACACTGGCCCACTGGCCAAACTGGCATCACCCTGGCCTCACTGGTGCCCCACAACATGTTAAGTTGGCTTCTCCTTTTTTTACTACAGTTATTCTTCACTTTTTTCAGTTTCTCCTGGAAGAGCACTGTTTCAGGGAGGGGTTCTCTTGATTATCTTCTATGACAAAAATCCCAGCAAATCTTAGAGCTATTCTGCTTTATTGTTCTCGACCTCACTAATATGTGAAAAGTTCAACTATTTGTTAATGCCCTGTTTACTCAAGTAGAATATTAATATCTCCATAAGTTGCATTTCTGTCTGTTTTCACCACTCTTTTATGTAGCTCTAAGAACAGAGCCCATGCTCAAAAATAATTAAAATAATAAAGTATAAAATATGATCATCCTTGCATGGAATTTAGAAAAGTGCTTAATATTAATATATTGTCAGTATTCGATACATATAATTTATTTTCTTGGTACATTATTAATAAATACCGCATCTTTTTTTTCTTTTTTTGGAGAGGTTTTTGCTATAGGGTGCATGTGCTCGCCATACAGACAGAGAGAGACAGAGAAAGGGAGAAATCACCCCCCCCCCCAGAGGGGATGGTCATGCTGCAATCCCTTCTCCTCCATTCTCCTCTCTGGATCTTGGGTGGGTACGCATGCACACGCGCCCAGTGTGAGTTTAAGCCATCAGGTCTGGGACTCGAACCGTGTTCAACTATGTGGGAGTCCAGTGACACAGCCATTACGCTAACTGCTGGTCCCAATAAATACTGCATCTTAAGATAATTGGTACACTTGGTCTTAACCAAAAGCCTGAGAAGTGATACTGTATGCATACTCTGAAAAACCTTTTTGTGGTCTACAAAAATGTACAATTAGATGTAAATAAATCATCCAATAAAAATAAGTGACAATCATCATTTTTGCACTATTGAGAACTTACTATGTTACAGAAATGTACTGTTTATTCTACTTATAATTAATCTTTTCAACAATTCTATGAGCCTATGTTATTAATATCACTATTTATAAGAAAGAAAATGGAGACATTCAAAAGCAAAATAACATATTCTTTCTCAAATACCTTATAAATTATAAAAAGAAACTTCATAAAGTTCATATAAAATGGATTTAAAGTGCAAGTTTATTTTGGTGCAAAATATTTTTGAAGTCCATGTATAGTATTTTTTCATAATATGCATTTTCTATGGACTTTTTGAAGACCCTTCATCAAAATTGAATTTCTTAAAAACATTTGCTATAGGACAAGTGCCCTCAGCAGAGAGAAACAGAGGGAGAGAAAGAAACAGGGAAAAAGAAGAGGCATTCTCCCCCAGAGGGGCTGGCCATGTCATCATCTCTTCTCTATTTTCCTCTCAGGATTTTGGGCACACACACACACATTTAACCTGCTTGTTTTCCAAGCCACCAGGCCCAGGCTGTAAACTATATGTTCATCCATGTGGGATTTAGCCTCCTTTACCATCCTGTAGAGGCTGACTTTTAACCCAAGGCATCTGTCTTCAGAGTCCACTTTCTTTAAAAACTATACAGTATTTTCTTGATACATCTTACTTAAGCAGATTACATTGATAATTTTAGAAAGTAATATTATAAGCCCAAGAAAAACAAGTATAATTAGTAAAACCTTCATAGAAAGTGATAGATATTAATATGAAAACATTAAACTGCTGCAATCTAGAATCCCTATGATAGAATGAATGGTCTAAGCATGATGGAGGTTTTTCTCCTGAGATACCGGCTGGTCAGGATTTAGTGGGCAGCTCTGTTCCACAGGACCATTCAGAACCCAGGCTTGTTCCACCTCACTTCCCTGCCTAGGTGCTGTTTTTGCCTACAAGAGGAATTCCAGCCACATCTCATCACCCACAGAAGCAGAGCACATCCAGAACACGAATCTTCTCTGAGCCCATCTAAAATATCTGCATGATGGATGAAGGAGAGAACAGGCTTACTGGAACAATTACACATATTCCCAAAGGACCAAAAATTACTAGCAGAAATAGAGTCTGATTAATTATTGCACGTGGTGAAGACCAGCAGTTGGCATAATGGCTATGTCACTGGATTCCCATGTAGTTGACCGCGGTTTGAGTCCCAGAACTGATGGCTTAAACTCACGCCGGACGTGTGTGCGTGCGTGTGTGCCCAAGATCCTAAGAGGAGAATGGAGGAGAAGGGATTATGGCATGGCCATCCCCTCTGGGAGGTGATTTCTTGCTTTCTGTCTCTCTGTCTCTGTCTTTCTGGCGAGCACATGCGCCCTATAGCAAGCACCTCTCAAAAAAAGAAAATTAATGCACATGATGTAAGTTTGAAAAAAAAATTTAAACAAGTCTAGAGTTCAACTAAACCCAAGGTCCTTTAGTAGGAAAGCAGGGCTGAAAATCTTTCATACCAATGCTGTGTTAAAGACTGGAAGACTTTAATGTGACTGTGAAGCACAGAGACCCTCAGTCCATAACTGCTGAGTAAGTGTAGTGAAGGTTTTTAAAGGTACAGAGAGAAATGCAACATTCTACCAGGTACTCTAAGATAGTACATTTCAGACTGTTTAGGAATAAGAAACTTGCAGATAATTCATCTGGAATAATTTTTTTTCCTATTTAGTTTGTATTCAGACACGATGTCAGGTGGTCTTGTTTTGTTTACTTCATTATGGGGACAGAGTGATCTTATCTAATGCTGGTGTTCTATGAAATTGCTTATTTTCCAGGAGTTCACCACAACCAAGGTGTTATGGTAAGATCAATTCCCTGAGAGTAGTCAAAAACAGTTTTTGATGTTTTATCTTCAGTTTCTCCACCCAACCTTAGAGTTACCAAATATTATAAATTTCAGTTAACTGAATTTCAGATAAATGGTAAATAACTTTTTGGCAAAAGTATGTCATTAATTTAGAATGGAACAAACTTATTCATGCTGAGCAGCCCTCATCCAACAAGCAAAAATCCAAAATGCTCCAAAATTTGAAATTTTTTGAATACCAACATGATATCACAAATTGAAAATTCCTCGTCTGAGCTCGGGTGTTGGGTCATAGAATGCTGCAACATGACAATGTCATATAAAATTGCCTTCTGTACATGTGTATCAGGTGTGTATGAAAAACAAATTTTATGTTTAGACTCAGGTCCCCTCTCCAAGATATCTCATGTGGATAAGTAAATATTCTAATACCTGATAATACCTGAAATCTGAAATCTTTCTGGGCCCAAGTACTTCAGGAAAAAGCAATTCTCGACTTGTCCTTAAAAAAGTCTTCATTGTTGGGACCAGCAGATGGTGTAATAGTTACGTTGCTGAACTCTCACATAGTCAACCATGGTTGAAGGCCTGGACCCAGTAGTGTAAAATTCATGCCAGGTTTAAGTGCATGCATGCCCTAGATCCTGAGAGGAGAATGGAGAAGTGACTGTGGTGTGGCCATCCCCTGGTAGTGATTTCTCAATTTCTGTCTCTCTGGAGGGCGCACACACCCTATAGCAAAAAATCTCACTCTAAAAAAAAGTGTTTATTGTTAATCTAAAATTCATGTTAACTGCATTTTAATTTGCTAAATCTAACAATCTTTACTTCCAACTTCCCTTTTCAATTTCAGTTTCAATTTAGGATTAAGAGGACTGAAAGTAGCCCCCACGTCTCACCACCCACTCCCAATCCTGAGTGTGTTGAGGGAACTTACAGCGGGTTTGGAACTCACTTGTTAACCAGTTCACTTAGCCCAGTCCTTTACAGACCCTCTAATGATTGCTGGATGGTGATTCCAATGGAGGAACTATGCTTTTTGGCCATGAATAACTTTCACAGGTTTGGAAATGATTTTTCTTCAAGACTATCTCTGTAAACCAAGTAATATCATCCCAACAATCTCCCCACCCCCACCCTGCACACACACAACCATAAACAACTGGAGAATGAGGTGCAGGACTAATAGATGAGAGAAACTGAGGCAAAGCAGGTAAAGCAAAAGAAATTGATTTGGGCATATGTTTGCAGCTCGGATGAATGCATTCAGGTAGCCCCAGGTGCAGTGTATTTTTACAATTCTCAACCTGCTTTAAAGGCAAAGACTATGAGTGAGAAGGGAGGAAGGAGAGGGGATTATGCCAGCTGTTTTGGGACAATTATGCTTTTATGCTTTGTTACCAGGATCAATAACAAGGGTATCATGAGTCCAAGATTGAATGAATAGGCAGTCTTTAGGCAGATGTTTTCACTGAAGCAGTACTGTGTCAGGTTGCAGTGTTCTTTGTGCAAGGTTGTAATTCTGATCGAGTTGTTATCAGGCATGCTAATACAACAATACTCCCACCATGGCCTTCCTTAGCTTCCTTTTGCACAAACAACTTCACTCTGAATCTGACAACCTTCACAGACAGAACCAAGATCTGTCATAGATATATCATGACTTATGTTCGATTTTAGGCAATAAACCCCATTCTTAAAAAGCTGTGAGTCATTCATTTTTAAAATTCTATGACTTTTGGATTTCATTTATAAATGAATACATTCTTAAAAGACTTTATCATTTTGCTATAACACCAGTTGAAGTCATTTATTAGATTTTTACATAATGGGCTTGATGAAAATAAATGAGTTTGGATTTCATTTATAAATGAATACACTCTTAAAAGACTTTATCATTTTGTTATAACACCAGTTGAAGCCACTTACTAGATTTTTACATAATGGGCTTAATGAAAATAAACTCCATTTTAAGAGAAACTGGAACATAAGAGCAGAAGTCCTAATATGTCACGCTTTTCCAAAGCCTAATGGTTCTAAATGTTCCAGCTTGGGTTCTCATGCTCCATATGCTCTTAGCACTGAACAGCAGTGTTCTGACACATGCTTTACAATTTCCACCAGTCATTGAGGATAGTCCAAAGATTAAGTTGATAAATGATTAATGTTGATGCCAATCTGAACATAGCAATCCAACAGTTGTGGTCTCAAAGCTGTTTTTGTTTTAGGACACCTTGTATATTGGGAAGGAAGAGCTGTGTTCAAGAGGAGTCCATTACTAGTGTGAGAGAAAGCATGGAATGCCTCGACTTACTCTAGAAGACTCTATGTTCTAAATTTAATTCACTCTTCATAGTGCTCAGTCATTCAGGACATTCCAAAGTACTCATTTTTGTGAAATTAAAAGGAAAGCAACACCTCTATTAAGTGAAGATTGAGAACAAGTCACAACTATCTTCTGTTGAGAATTCTATTAAAAAGCACAGACTCCTTTGTGGAAGGAGAGGTCTGGCTAGTCCCTGACACACATTCCATGAGGAACTTCAGAACAAATACCTCTCCAAAACTCTTGGAAACATGGAAAATCTTTTCTTCCTAAATAGTATTTTCCTCGAACTTCTCAGAAATTGGGTCCCCAACTGAGAGAGTCTGTTCAAATCACGTGTAGATCAGAGATCGTGTATACAGGTTATATAAACCAAAATATTCATTTCTTTTATAGTCTCTCTGAATTTTAATTGAAGAAAGCGATCTTTTAAGTTTTCATTAACAAGATCATTTGATTTCACATCTCCACCTCTACTTAAAAGTTATTTAAAATTTTAAAAGTCTTTGAAAGTGAACAACAACAATATGATGTGTAGTGCTTATCAATGTTATATATAAAACAACAATATAATATGCAACACTTATATATTGTATCATTTATTGTATATCAAATGCCATTTAAGTCCTTTGGGTGCTATAGTACTAAACTGCTTTAGGATTTTGCTGTGATGGTTATTAATTATATAAATTAAATAACTTCATTTTTAAAAATATGTCTGAAATAACTGTGAGTTGTCCTACTCGGAGATACATGTACTTTGTACTACCATAATGGAATTTTGTTATGGTGGAGTTATTGTTGCCATATTATTATCTTTTATATCTAATTCAGACTAAATACTATTACTATAGTTCAGTATTTCTTAGATTTATCTCTTACTCTTCTTTTGTCAGCTGCTCTGCTAAAGTTCTGGACAGCTCACAGATAAACAACTCAAGTTTTGGTTAGCTGCTCCTTAGGTAGTCTCTACCTTTTTCCTCATAGTCCCCCTTTAAGTGTATCCTATAGAATAAAATAGTCCTTCTTACACATTGTCATGATCATGTTGCTCATTTTCAGTATATGGTTTCAATGTTTTAAAGCAAGTATAGTCTATTTTATTATTTTATTTTCCATGATGCCAATTGAGACAACTTATTATGTTTAAATTATTATTTATAATTCTTTTTAAATTATTTATAAACTTTTTTTTAGAGTTTGTTGATTTCTTTCATGAGATTGAGAAACAGAAAGAGAGAAACACAAGCACCTTCAACGGGGCCTCACACTGTGATTCCCCTAGATTTCCCAGCCACTCAGGATCAGATTGACCAGAGAACAAAACCCGCAGTCTCCTATATGGATCCAGCACTGCTTGAGTAACTTGTGACCACTGAAACACCTCGCCTGCCTGTTAACTCTTTGTTTAGTATTTTCAGTTTGTTTGTTTTGTTATTTTGTTGAAGAATTTATTTAATTTTATTTAATTATTTAATTTTACGTACTATTATTACTATTTTAAATTGTTTTTTCTATAGGCCATGTACTCTATAGAGACAGAGAGAGAGAGTGAGAGAGAAAAAGAGAGAGAGAAAGTGAGAAGTGAGAAAGCAAGCCACCTGATCTGAGACTCAAACCACTACCAACCATGTTAGAGTCCAGTGCCTTAAACACTGTGCCACTTGGTGTCCCCAAACGCTTTCAAAACTCTTAACTTCCACATGTGCTATATTTTATATAAATTGCCATTCTATGAGTTTAAACGAAACAATTTCATTATTTCTTTTGGCCAAGGCCATACTCTTGGTTTTCCATTCATTAACCTTCTACTTAAATACTAACTAGATGTATTTTTTTATTTCAGTTCATATAGTCTATATTCTAGATTGAATTTCAGTCAGATATCTGTTAAAGGAATATTTATGAACAATGACATCCCTAAAGAGGATAACTTTAGAGAATTACCCACCATTCCAATAGACCCAATTTTTTTTTTAAATGTTGTTTTAAAGGTTACAAAATAATGTAGTAGCATGAGAATCCAATGCCAACTTGAGAGGGAAAATTTAAAAAGAAAATTAATGTAACATTATTCCTAGACTACAAAGGGTTTATAATCTATGGTGTGTAGCAAATATAATTTCTCTGTGTAATAGTAAAACATTAAAAACTATATCTACCAATTATTAAAAACTGTACCAGGAATACCAATGCCATAAAAGGCAAATACAATATAACAAATAATTGACAATATTTTTTAAGTTTCTTTGGAAATTAATTAAAATATAGTTCTTATGTACTAGTAAGATGAAAAGTCATATTGCAATTTGGGAATTATGGACAAAACAGTGCTTGAATTAATTCCAGTAACTTGTCTTAGAGCTATAATTACAGATTCATTATCAGTCTGCTCTCTGTTGAAATGATGAGATTTCAAGCCTGATTGGTATTCAAGTACAATCTCTGGATGCTAAAAGACAAAGAAAAATAGATAACATTAGTTAAACTCCTATTAAGATTATGAAATCCCAGAATAATTTCTCAATTAGATCACTAAAAGAAGCAAGATCTTTAGGAAAATGGTTGTTGTAGAGACTCATTATTGAATACAACACCGACTTTAATAGACTGAATATGATAAGTCCATGAGACAAGAAACAAAGCAAAGTTTCATCAAAGGTAGGAAAATTGATGACCTTACTAGAATTTGCATCCTCAACTATCATTTTTAATCAGACACAAAATTTGCTGCAAAAATATTGTGACTAATTCTCTCTGTAAACTTATCATCATGTAATTCCTGAGTAGAATGAACTGTGCTAAATTATAGAATGATAATAGATTTAATAAAGTGTTTAATTTTCTACAGGTCAGAAACATCATTCATATATACATGAAATATGGCAATATAAAGAAATGTCATCATCATGAATAACTGAAATGGAATTTACTATATGACTCATTGATCCTAAGAATAAAACCCTTCAAATCTGGTGCCATTCAAAATGGCAGTATTTGATTCTGCAGACATTCTGTAATAACACCCTTATGCATCATGTCGATAGAAAGGTATGCAAAGCTATCATTTTACTAGTGGAGAAGTTGAAACAAAGATATTAGATAATTGTGTTAAACTTAAGCTGCTTATATAAAGAATACTCATTTCTTTATTTTCAATACAATAGCTAATCATTTATATCTATACCTTAGCTCAAAATTTTAATGCTTAGTGTTTGTCAAAGAGATAATATAAATTTTATTAATGGAAAATGTAAATTTAGTTTATTGAGTAATAATTCAATTTGGTGGAAATTTAGTTGGCCATGATAAGGAAAACGATTTCACTGCAAAGACCTTTGTTACCAGCATAATCAAGAATATGTCCGAATGTGTCTCTAAAATCAATGAGATGTTCTGCCGAGCACGGCTGAACATAGAACTTCAAATTATATTGGTGTCTTCTTAAACAGAGAGGGTTAATAATGTCTTCTTAATAGAAAACAAATGGGTGTGTTGAGGCCATAAAATTCTGTGCAAACGAGAACTGAAGGCCGATTAGCCTCCATACTATCACGGTTAGGAACAGTTTTCAAACATCACATAATGAAATGATTACACCAAGGCAAGTTTTTGAGTGGAAGAGGAGATGATTAAAACACCGAGAATGTAACAGAGATGCAAGGAGAGAAGTGTTGAGTGGGTCAGTAGACATATTTACTGTTATAAAAATCTACATAAATGAGCCTAGACAGAGAAAGCATCTGTGAATTTGTTAAATTTGAAAACTCTGAGGAGAATAATAAATATAGAGCAGGCAGCATGAAAAAAAAGTCAGCGGAGTTTGGCAGCTTACTGTGCTAAAAGTAGTTGAATGTACAAAAATGGAACCTTATACAGCTGGCTTAAGTATAAAGAACCCAAATGCAGAGCCAAAAATTCTAGTGCATTAAAAGCCCTTATAGAATATTCAATAAAAAAGTCAGTTTCTATTAATATTATGGAATTTATTTTGGGCATATAGTTAAGAAAAATAAAAAGAAAATAAGGGGTTTCAGAACTACACTGAACAATAGATCAAATGATTTATATAAAACTAGTAATATCAATTTAATATTAACCTCACACTATCACTGAACCACGTGTACTTGATTTTCTAGTACCTATCTATCTAGCTGTCTTCTAAACAACACACTAAGGTAAGTTAATAAGTAAGTGTTATGGATACCAGAAATTAATTATTTTCCTGTTCATCATAGAAAACATACCTTCTGACATTATCTTATCTGGGCAAATATATAGAATATTTATATTAAATCTGTAATG
This sequence comes from Tupaia belangeri chinensis, assembly GCF_000334495.1. NCBI lineage: Eukaryota > Metazoa > Chordata > Mammalia > Scandentia > Tupaiidae > Tupaia > Tupaia belangeri. The sequence goes on along the minus strand of NW_006159990.1, from coordinate 2,651,054 downwards.
TACATTTCTTAGCATGTTTAGTTATTTTAAAATAATTTATTATTTAGTGTATATTGACAAAAGAATGCAAACAGCACTTCATTGAGTTGCAGTGTCTGTGCTATCAAGAAGATAGGTTAATGTCGTGTTACACATTTGCAAAACTTGTTTCAAAACTACTACCGTTTTAAATCACAGTCCTAATTCTCTCTTCTTTGACAAACATCTCCAAAGAGATCTCCACTCTCTGGATCTGGGACCATCAGAGACTGGCTTCCTGTCATGCTTGTGGAAGTAGAGAAAGACATGATCAGAGAGGGTTTATCTCCAATTTTGACACTACCATTATGTCAAGATGTTCATTATAACTTAACTTACATGATTTCTGTTTCATAAAAATTTGGGATTAAACTTATTTATCCCCTCTACTAATCATTTACTAATTCAAAAATATTTATGATATACTCTTTTCTAAGCTTATGCTAGCTCTAGGAATACAGTGGTTACTATACAACGCAGGGCCCTGAACTGATTATCTGAAGAAAAAAATAAACCCACAAAAGGAATTCTTATTACATTTTTTAAAAATGGCCAAACTTAATAAACCACTAAATTACAGACACACAATGAATCACAGATGTCTCCAAGAAAGCAAGATATTATATATATCTGATTTTTATAATTATTTCTCCTGAGGGTGGATAATAATTTGTAAGTCTAAGAGGTTACAATACTGTTCTATTCTCCTTATTCTATCTTCTCACTCTTGTCCATCTTCTGAAGTTTCTTAGTTCTTATCGACACCACGACCTGAGTTAATCATAGTCTCAGAAAGCCTTCAGCCTTATTTGGAGACATTGAAGGGTGTCTGCCAACTCCCAATAAGTGTGCAGTGTGATGTTTCCATCATTTCAGGGCTTGCCCTCTGGTTTTAAAGCCTTACCATGTGTCTCTGTGCTTCCTCAGGTTCTCTTTCTCTCTCACATTCTCTGTGTACCTCATGCACGGCAAGGAAGCTGGAGGACAGCAGCACTGCTACCTTTCCTGCATCCCTGGATATGGGACTCTGTCTCTCCTGCATCTTTGAATTGTCCTCACCACCTAGAATCTGCCGTACACTCGTCTGTTCACGCTCATTCTTTCTCAATTTTCCTCTCTTTCACTTTTCTCATGGAAAGAAAAGTTATTTTTCTACATATTAATAAACCCCATCATTTTAGGTGAAAAAATACAGCCAACCATGCCTGCTG
>NW_006159990.1:2647032-2649726 GCF_000334495.1 Tupaia belangeri chinensis | reverse complement strand
GAACAATTAAAAAAAGATACTGCTCCAAGAAACTCATGTTTCTTATATATATATATTTTTTTTTGAGAGGTTTTTGCTATAGGGCACATGCGCTTGCCAGACAGACAGAAAGAGACATAGAGACAGAAAGCGAGAAATCACCCCCCAGAGGGATGGTCACGCCACAATCCCTTCTCCTCCGTTCTCCTCTTGTGATCTTGGGCATGCACGCACACGTGCCCAGTGTGAGTTCTAAACCACCGGGTCCGGGACGCGAACCGCGGTCGACTACGTGGGAGTCCAGCGACATAGTCGTTACGCTAACTGCTGGTTCCCTGTTTCTTATATTTTTTTAAGTACTATTCTATTCTTTACAGATACTTCATAGCTGGACAGTTGCCGCTACATCATGTATCTCACAATTACAAACGCAACAACTTACTACAACCATGGCAATGACCTTTCAGGCCTTTCTGTAACAGCTCACCTTTCTGTGTGTGACCCAGTTATTGATGACAGGACAATCTCCTTCGTACCTAGTCAGAAAATGTTGCTAGCATTTCCTTAGAAATGACATTTTCGAAAACAAAGTCATCTTGCCCATAGCACCTAGTGACTTTCCTATCTGTGGTATCATCTACTCAAATAGGCTAATGACGGAATCCTTTTCATCAATGCGCCACACCCCCAAAACTCCTTTGAGCTTTTGGTTCTACGTATTGCTGTCCCATTCCTTCATCTTTATTGTAAACGTACCTGCCAGAGTCGATTTCCTCATTAACTTTAACTGAGACTGCTCTGTAAATGGATCTTTTTATTGCCATCCAGTCATGTTTTCAGCCAATCTGATATTTTGTTTTTATTATATCATTCTGATTCTAAAAATACCCGTCCAAACTCCTGAATTCCTAGAAAAGCAAGCACAGTCTTCAATCTCTGATTTATCTTTAACTATTTCTTTTGGCACATCTACTATCACCCAGGACATAGTCTCTGAATATTTTTTACACTTTTCTACCTTGTAGTAAAATGTAACCTCTGCTGATGGAATGCTTCCCCCACTTTCTTTCTTTTCTTTCTTCTTTTTTTTTTTTTTTTTGAGAGGCTTTTGCTATAGGGTGCGGGTGCTCGCCAGAAAGACAGAGGAGAGACAGAGAGATAGAAAGCAAGAAATCACCCCCAGGGGGGATGGTCACACCACAATCCCTTCTCCTCCATTCCCCTCTCGGGATCTTGGGCACGCATGCACACACGCCCGGCGTGAGTTTAAGCCAATGGGTCCAGGACTTGAACCTCTGTCAACTATATAGGAGTTCAGCAACATAGTCATTACGTTAACTGCTGCCCCCCCACCCTTTTCATTGACATGCATAACCTCTAATCTCTGTGATCAAATCTTACTTGTTCAAATAAAATTAAATTTCCCTCTGCCCCTCATCCTCCTGTAAGTCACGTCTGATCTCTTCTTCCACACCCTCCGTCATTGACTCTCCCTGTCTGTTTTCCTCAGTTTCATTTTGCTTTTGTTTTGCTTAGCTTATCTTTTTCCTTTTGTCTTTGTACCACTTCTTATCCAAAGTGTATTGTGGAAAATAATATGGTATTATTCTTCCTGGAATTTAATCACTTTGAGTGAATCAACTGTGTTACTGATTTAATGGAAAGAAAATGAGTTTTGGAGTCAGACAGATCTGTCTATGGCACAAAAAAACATGGAGTAATTTAGGAAGGTGTGGCTAGAGCCTTGATAAGTATAAGCAGTCACACTTAAAGATGAGAAGGAACTTCAAGTGTATGCCATGGCATACTCTGTGAGGAAGTCACCCTCCTCTTGCTTTGAAGTCTTTTTCCAAGTCATAGACTTGCACTGAGATTTGGCTAGGGAAAAACTGTTCAACTGTCCAACTAACCATGGTATTTCTCATTCATTTAGTCGTACTTATTAATAGCCCCCAAATTGGAAAAAAAAAAAAGAAAACTCTTTTGTTATACTTAATTATTGTGTAGAAGACAAGGTTAGAGGAAATACTACAAGTCATGCACCCATTTTACACAAGGTATTGTTTCTTGCAGTAGACTATATGAATAGAGAGTGAGTGCAGGCTGAGGCATGAGCATGAGCGAGTCTGTGTTCTGCAGCAGTTCCCCTACAGGATGCACCCGCAGAGTTAACAGCTCCCAGTCTACCCAAAAGAGGTTCTGCCTGTTGGTAGAGAGCCAGTCGAGAGATTTTTCAAACCTTTAAACCCCTTGTTATACCACCCCAAAACTCCACCATAAATAATTTATGGGGTGGCAAATAAAATGTATGAGTGTTTGAGAAGCTATGGCATCCAGGAATAACATCTGACTTCCTGGAAGAGTTCCTTCATATAACATGATGTACAGTTGTCATTGTCTATCATGCATGTCCGTTTATCACAAGTTTGTAGCCATAATCAACAGGAAAGGATTATCAAATGTTGTGGACACTTGGAGAAAGGTTCTTTGGGTCACCACTAGACTGTTTGCCATAATGCGCAACTTAAAATAATGTAACTGTTTAGAGCTGGTGTTAAGCATAGAGGCTACAGCAAGATTGTACATTGTGGGAGGTAGCTTCATGAGATCAAGTATCAAAATAACACCAATGGTTCAATTAAACAAGGAGTATTTTTTTTAAAATCTCAAGAAATGCTTATAATTAAGAAAGAAAAAGTGGAAATAATCGAGACT
>NW_006159990.1:2631611-2647018 GCF_000334495.1 Tupaia belangeri chinensis | reverse complement strand
AAAGAGTGCCACACAAGTTTAGAAGAAAGCTACGTGGAGGGGGAGAAAGGCTTTAGAGTGGGTGGTGTGGGAGTTAGAATGTTAGACTCCCACATGGCCAACCATGGTTCAAATCCCAGACCTGGTGGCTTGCCTTCTTACTTTCCTCCTTTCTCTCTGTCTCTCTCTGATAATTTAATAAGAATAGTAATAATACTAATAAAATAAATTAAGCTTTAAAAAAGGCTCTGGAGGTAGCTAGGCATGAATCCAGAGCCCATCTCCTTCTGCCTAGTAGCTGTGCTATATATATTTTTAAAGTTATTCGTTTATTTTTTTCACTACAGAAAAAGAGATGAAGAGAAGAAGAAAGAAAGCGACAGAGCAGGCAGCCCACAATAAATCCGGCCCACCATAAACACATTCCACAATAAATCCAGCCTCACTCAGCCTCAGGCAGCTCAGCCTAGCACCCAACATCTTTTTTTTTTTTTGAGAGGTTTTTGTTATACGGTGCATGCAAAGCCCCCAACATCTTTTTTTTTTTTTTTTTTTTTTTTTTTTTTTTTTTTTTTTTTTTGAGAGGTTTTTGTTATACGGTGCATGCAATCGCCAGAAGGACAGAGAGAGACAGAAAGTGAGAAATCATGCAATCCCTTCTCCTCTATTCTCCTCTCAGAATCTTGGTCACATTTGCGCACATGCCTGGCATGAATTTAGGCTGCCAGGTCCGGGACTAGAACCATGGTCTACTATGTGCGAGTCCAGAGACATAGCCATTAACCCAACTGCTGGTCCCAACATAACACACAGCATCTAAGAGAGGTCTCAGAATGGGAAGTTGGGACTCCCACATGTGAGTCTAGTTGTGTTACTGCTATGTTGTCTTTTTGTTTAAGTTTATTTATGTATTTATTCCATGAGAGAGATAAAGACACCCACAAAGAGAGAGGAAAAGATAGAAAGAGAAAGAGAAAGATTAACTCTGAAATGGTGAACACAGTATTTTTCATTTCTGAGCTATATTTCACAAAAGTGGGTTAATTTTACTTGTCTGGTATAAAGGTGGGGAAGGTAAAATAGCTTATTAGATATTAAAATACCCAGCACAGTTAATAGGCTAAAATGGCAGATATTAGGAAATGAATCACAACACAGTATCTTGAAACCTATATATACTTACTTTAAATATAAAGTAAGCTTGAAATTTAATAATAGATTAAGGACACTTATTCATTATACTGTGTTTATAGTATCTTATCCAATCTGGAATCAAAAGCCATAGAAGAAAATCAGATCATTTTAGGCTTTCTAATCACATAGGGCCACAACCTCCTTTCACTGAAAAAAGAAAAACAACAACAAAAAGCAGGTAATAAGCAGTTCCAATGTTTTGGCTAACGTTACAGCTGAACTAAGTGTGCAACAGATGCTCAGAACATTCTTGCTTTACTACCACAAATGGCAAGAAAAAAAGTCCCTGCTTGGATAAATTCAAGTGCAGCAGTCCAGTTGGTGAGTATTTCAAGTCAAGACCAGCCTGTCACAGCACAGTGGCACAGCTGTCTTCCTGACATCATTCCAGGAGCTCGATGTAGCCAGACAGTCGCTGCACCTGCAGTTAAAATCACCCAGGCCATATGCGCGTGAACTCTTGTGGGAGGTTTCTACTACGTTAAAATATCTGAACATCAGTATTATTTGTGGCCAAATTTTAAAGCTGAAATCTAAAGGCAGTTTACAATTCCTATGTAATGAAGTTTATTTTAAAATACTCTTTATTTTAAAGATTGATGGCACAAAATTAAGAAAAAAAATATTTAAAAGAAGCTAAAACTAAAACCTTGCCCATAAATCAGAAATCCAGAGACAATTCATTTACATAACTTAGTTTATAACCTTCAAATTGTATTGATACATAAATACATATATATGTACACAAATATAAATACATATACAGGCTTAAAATGTAAAATATGAATATTAAATATAAGTAATGCTTTACATGATGCTTAATAAACTCTTTCTTTTCTATTTTAATAATATCTCAGGATAGCCCCATAGTACACGACTGGGCGCTGAGCAGAGGCAGTCCAATCCCACCGGGCACACGGGAATTTGAGAGCCAACCCTATCCGCTTGATAAACAGGTCAGGCACACAAAAGCCCAGGATTCTGATGCGATAGAAGATTGGAGGAATAAGGATTGCTGCATAACTGGCCCCCTGGTGTGTGGGGCTTCGTTTCATTCTCTCTATATTTCTCTCTCTCCCTCCCTCTCTGTCTCTAATGCATGCACACTCTCTGGCATAAACTTTTTTCAAAGATTTTTAAAATCTCATAGATATGAAGTATGCCAGTAAACAGTCTTTAAAACATGATTTTAATTATTACATAAAAATTTATTTAATTAATTCAATCATTTTTCTATTATTGGCTGTTTAGGCATCATTTTTTTTTTTTGAGAGGTTTTCGCTATAGGGCACGTGCGCTCGCCAGACAGACAGAGAGAGACATAGAGACAGAAAGCAAGAAATCACCCCCCCGAGGGGATGGTCACGCCGCAATCCCTTCTCCTCCATTCTCCTCTCAGGATCTTGGGCACGCACGCACATGCGCCCGGCGTAAGTTTTAAGCCACCGGGTCTGGGACATGAACCACGGTCAACTACATGGGAGTCCAACGACATAGCCATTACACTAACTGCTGATTCCCTCTTTTTTTTTTTCCTTTACGTTAAAGTAGTACTGTAAAGAGAATATATACATATATATGTATATATTCATTTATGCACATTTATACACACAGAATGTTGTAGTTATCACTGTTATTTTATGATAAATATTAAAATTTAAAATTTCCATACCAAAGAATGTATATAATTTGAATACGTGTGTGTGTATGTATACATATATATCTATACACACATAGAGAGAGAGATCATCATTAGTCCAAGTATACATATATTTTGTCTCGTATACTAGTTTGTTTTTTTGTTTGATATTTATTAAAGATAAATATGTGGGAATTCATATTTTTTAAATTTTTGTTTTTAATATTTCCTTCATATAAGAACATTACATTTATAGACCTTTGTGAAAGTCTTGCCTGTGTTTTATCTAATCCTACCACGTAGAGACCCAGGCTGTGATTCCAAGCTAGCTAATGGAGAGCTCCATCCTGTGGCCATCCATGCAGCAACTCAGTCCCCTACAGCCAGACCCGGCACATCTCTCACATCTAATTAGTTTTGAAAGCCTATTGATTATTCCTTACAAAGCTCCACTCACATCTGCTACCTCATTTCCAGACCCAGTAGCTCCACACTAATTCCCATCCTTATCATCCACCTCAAAAGCTCTATAATAATTTCCTAACCCTTTAACTCTCCGACAAAGTCCCATAAAATAAATTTCAAAGATGAACACTCAATATCTCTCAATGTACTGACCTCCATGATCCTGCCTTTTAATATATCTGAAATCTGATCTCTGATCTCTTAAACTTTTCCCAAGCTACTTCTTCAGCCCAGAAAGTATCTGGCCTCCTTTCTTCCCCACATCTTTCCTCAATCCCCCACCTGCATTTCAAGCCCCAGATCAGGGCTTTTTCCTTCTCTCCCCAAGCCAAAAGGGCCCTTTACATTCTGAATTTCTATTGCATTTATTTTTTGTCAGTTCCGCAGTTTCCTCGGTCCTTCTGCTTCCCTGTTTTCTCATTTGAAAAATGGGACATCGAAGTACCTTAACGGATTATTGTAAAGATTAGACAACATTGTCTGTGTTTAGAAACACTGAAAAGCATGCTTGAATATTATAAATGCTTGTTATTATTATATAATAACCTTGTTATTATTATGAAGTGAATGATAAAGATGCTTAATTCCTTCATAACATTAATTATAGTTTCTATTGGCCTGTATCATTTCTTGTTGAGTACAGAATAGTTACACAGGGTAGGAACAGTGTCACTCTATTTCACTCCTAATAAAATATCTTGTGTAGAGTAAATACATAATTATTCATTGTTGATTGACAATGAGGTACAGTGGATTATACGGTGATGCTATAGATAGGATTTACTTTATAAGACCTACAGCATTTCAGGAATCTTGGGCACCTTAGAGGAGAAAAAAAATCTAAATTAATGAGTACATTTTTATTTCAAGGACACTTGGTAGCCTCACTATAAAATCATTTTGATTAACACACATAAAATAGAGCAAAGCGCTTTCTCCACATCAACTCTTCGCACTTACCCTCCACATTCAGACTCCCAACACAGACACTTGCCTTGACAGAAGTGAAGAGATAATCGTCAGAGGAGTCGGAGGAGTGTGTGTAGGACGATGTCCTCTGCCTGTGTGCCTCTTACGTCCCCTAAGTGCTCTCTCATCTGCGTGAGGCCGGTAACATCTGCAAGGCTGAAGTACTACCCTTGCTTAGCATTGTAGATCCCACAGCTTCAGTGGTGTTCCTTCAACTCTCCCCAACTTCCTGTAATAATCAGTGACAATAAATCAGCCAGGCTAAACTCATCATGCATTACCTCTTGTCTCTGCTCCCTGATTCAGCAAACCTTCATTCAATAGTCAAAGTTTTTTCTCCTAAGGCGTTTTTGCATGAATTCATCTGCTTGAAATACAGATCTCACATGCCATCACAGAACTGTTACTCATCATGCTACAGTGCTTAGTCTAAGAAGTGTGTCCTTGGCCAGCTGTTTCCGACACTCATCCTAGTAAATAGCCTTTGCCCTCCTTCTATTGCATATTATGTTTATATATTTTTTTACTTGTTTTCTTTCTCATCTTGAACAGGCCAAGTCTTTGACTTTTGTTTTGTACTAATACCTAAAAAATGCCTAGGAGGATTTTATTAAATATTTCTTTAAAGAAAGCACTTACTAAAGAAGTGGTACAATTATTTGAAAGACATACATGATTGAAATAAAAGGTGAAAAATAATGAGAATATTTAAATCATGTTAAAATACATTTTCTGCTTTTAAATCATTTTAATGTTGGCCAGCATAAGTTCTTTAATGAAAACAGCACACAATTTGTAAAAATTGCTTCTCATGGACATGCTTTTTATTGAAAAATGAGACCACCGAAATAATGTTAAAATAGCTTGTACTTTAAAATAGTTAAAAACTTGACTATGATAAATTGTTATTTTAGAGACTCCACAAAATTTAAAAGATGTATCTTGAATTTTCCTTTTCAGTTTTTTCCTAGCGTTACATATAAATTTATGACATGGGACAGCAGTTGGTATAATGGCTATGACACTAGACTCCCATGTAGTTGTTCTCAGTTTGAGTCCCGGACCCAGCAGCTTAAACTAATGCTGGGCATGTGTGTGTGTGTGTGTGTGCCCAAGATCCCAAGAGGAGAATGGAGGAAAAGGGATTGTGACATGGCCTTCCCATCTTTGGGGTGATTTTTCTCTTTCTGTTTCTCTGTCTTTCTGGAGAGTGTTAAACCCCTATAGCAAAAACCTCTAAAAAAAAAAAAAAAAAAAAAAAAAAGGACAAAATTTGTGAAGTGTTTCACATTTTCAATGATTGATTTTTATTCACTTTATCTATTCACCTGTTTTCAACTCCTACAAATGTAATTAAAAAAAATCTAGATGACAATTTGGCATCTAAAATAACCTTTTGTTTTCAGGATCACTGTTTCAAATGCAATAGGTCACATCTATTCAAAGAATGGATACCAAAAAATAATGGAAAAAAAGGAAAATTACAGTGTTACAAATAATGTTTAATGTGGGATAATATTATATTTTTTCCTAATGAAGAAAAAAGAAAGATGAGATTATCATTTCATTTTTATTTTGCTATTCATGCCTGTAAATGTCTTTGCAACATTTTTTTAAAATGTTATGAACATTTTAATGAATTACTAGTTATTATAATTTGTTATAATTAGTTCTACCTGACATCCAATGGCACACAGATTGCATCTAAAATACACATCTGCAAAAAAGCAAAATGTTATTGAAAATATATTATTCATGAAGTAGAATTTAAAAATCAGACACCGTCTCAAGGAGAATAATCAACTCTATACATTTTACTCTGATTAGTCCAAATAACTTTAGAAAAATAACATTCTCAGGAAAAATGCAGATTACAATTTTTATTCTGAGTAACTTCAAATGATTTTTATTATTTATTTATTATAATGTTTTATTGTTAAGGGGGAAATTATTTGTAACACATTCTGACACAAACATAGACAAAATGTGTTTTTTTTAATCATTTTTTAGGAAAGATAAAGTTCTGAAAAAAAAAGTTACACTTGCATTGTTATTAAAACAAGGTTACGCAGAAATAGAAAAGTTAACAACCATGCTGTTGGTCTTATGTATGACTGTGAAATTAAATCTTTATTTCTGAGAGTAAACCTATATTACATATGCATATGAGTAGATTTAATATCTGTCTTGTAATTTTATGCATCATTTTAAGTTAAAACATTTTGAACCAAAGTATGATGCTCTCAGAGGCAGTCTCACCTGGGAAGGCTGCCAGTTCAAGTCCAGAGACCTTCCAGAGTATGCCATGCATGTGCTTGCCCATGATCAGGAGCCAGCTGCGGACAGGGGTGGATCATAGCTTCAGAACCCTGTTGGGAGTGCTTGCTGTCTCTCACATTCACTCATGGATGAAATAAATGAATAAACTTAAAATAAAATTAAAGAAAAAAAATTTGAACCTAACTAGTTTCTTCAGAAATGTAGTAATTTGGATTGGTAGTAAATAAAATAACTAATCAGAAATGCTAGCACTACTTGACTCCATAATAATGAAAACTTGTAGCCCAGTGTGATAGTAAAACAAGCTAAAAAGCTGCATCCAAGAACCAAATTTTAGCTCCATATTTAATTACTGGATAAGTCATTTAACTTTGAATTTCACTCTGCTTCTATTAAGTAGTTGTGAAAATCAAGTAGGCTAAAAATGTAAAGGGATTGTAACAGCACCTGGAACATTGTACGTGATCAATAGTTGGTGTCTGTTATCACCATGAAACAATGAAATCTGCCTTTGTATTCTGGCTCTCCTTGTCACTACCCTACAACATGAGAAGATCACTTAATTCCCCTGAGATTGTTTCCCTTTTCAAAAATAAATGTATTGAATTTTATAAAGATGTGGGTGTAAATAAGGAAGGAAATATGGACATTAAACATACAGACAAAGTAAAGGCCCAAGATAGAGACACAGTCAGATTTACCCAAGACAGAGTCACAATGGCTAAGTTTCAACAAAGTTGGCTGCCTTAGAGTTCTGAAATAATACAACTAAGAACAAATGTTTCTATCAGCTAACTACATTATTTGCTAGCTACATTCTAACAAAAAGTGCAGATTGCTATGGTCTGCTGACCCCACAAAGAGAGAAGTAATAAATCACCCAGACTATCATTTAACTACTTTCTGAAGTCCACTTCCTTATCAGAGAGCCAGCCCATTGCACAGACTATGGGATAAAAACCTCAGCTCCTCTTCTGCAACCCATTTGGGACCCCTCCCTGCTTGAGAGCTTGTCTTTCCTCTCCCAGTAACTTCACTTCCCTATCCTCTCCTGTTGTCTACACTTCTAATTATTTATGATCACAAGATACAAACTCAGCAACTCAGAAATCCTACAAGGTAATATGGGTAATGACTAAGTGAGCCAAGACATTTATTTTCCCATTACTATAAATAATATCCAGCTATGACTTAAATAGTCAATATTGGTTATACTGCTACACTACATTGCTTTGAGAAGAGCTCTAAATTATTAAATTTGAATGACTCCAATGACAGTATATTTTTCTCTCCAAATGCTTTTATATTTTACAGAATATAGAGTATGAAACAGAAAATAAAAATGTCTCCACTCTTGCAGGTAGTTTAGAATAATACATTTTGTTAGAAAGGAAGAATTATAATATCCACATTGCTATAAGTGGGAACATTCATTTTCCTTTGGGTCTCAATCAGCAAATGAAATATCCTCTTAAAATAGAAGGATCATGAAAACACAGATGTGTGACAGTTCTCTTTGCCCCAAGAAAGGGATGAGAACTAACAGTTTATTTTCAAAGAATCTACCTTTATGTAAAAATCTCTCTTTTATCCCAATAGAGGGAAGAAAAATGCTACCATGTAAAGGAGGAGTTTTGAGAGAAAGAGGAATTTGCAAGTTCTTCTCTTCTGATATCTGTACAGTGATGAAAACAGAAATGTAGGAGAAAGATCAGACACACCCAACAGGGAGGAGCAGGTAAAAACATACAGGTCAAACTAGGTAGAACTGCTAGTATTTGGGAGCATGTCTAAGGCATGTTTTCTCTCCCACAGTCTGGAAAACTCAAACCCTCAAGGAGAAGCTTCACATAAAGATATATCTAGCAGAGTTTTGGAGTATAAGATCAGAGTAAAAGATGTTGATGTGGTATTCCTTCCCATCCCCCCCCCTTGCACACCGTACAAGGAAATTAGATGTTCTCACCAGAATGGTAAGACATTCAAGAGGAATGAAGGTTTCAACGGACTGGGGGAGGTCTGAAAAGATAGAAAGAGCACAGTGTGAAGAAACATGATATGAAAATTCATGATCAATCGTAGACTCTGTCAGAGGGTCAGAATGAAGTATGGACAGCCAGAGTGGACTCTTCCTATCTGACTGACCACTGGTCCAGGCAGCAAAATCAGCAACAGAAACCAAGGAAAACTGCAGGTTCACATTGTGAAACTGTGGTCCCCTCCTCTTTGCAACTGTGAAGTCACATAATCACTGGGCATATACACAAGATGCCCAACATGGCTTTAATGTTCCCTTCAGTTTGACTTGAACATGAGACCGCTTTCTTCCAGACTATAAACCCTAACCTCCCTTTCTCTTAGACTTTTCACTTTAGAAAACTTTCCATTGTAAACTGTCTTTTTTTTTTTCTCTCTCTTTTGAGATGTAAATCTTCTACAACCAGGAAGGTCTTTCCTTAGGGCCTGGGAGCCATCTCTTTGAATGCAATCATCAAGAAAGATAGGGCCTCATCTTTGCAGTCTCTGTGGGAGGGAAGGAATTTAACTTCCGTAGGGGCCAATTAGCAAACCCAGATGGCCTAATCATATTGACTAACTCCTCCCTAATGTCCTACAGTACTTTTTATTTGGCTCACTCAGCATTTAAAAATCCTCCCACCTTTTGTTTCAGCAGAGTTGAGTTCAGTCTTTCTCTCCTACAGCAGTGGTCTTGGCTCTTAATGCAAAAGACTTGAATAAATTCTTCCTAGCCATTTTGAACCAGAGTCTGGTGCATTTCTTTGTGACAGTTCTTTAAATTAGGCAACATGTTTGAGAGAAGTTCAATTTGAGAGACAGAAAAGGTATTGAAAGACCTAGGATGAGTAACCCCAAACTTATGTAAACTGAAAGGATCAATAATACTGTATCGTGGTAGCTTTCAGGTTAGTTTTACCCTAGTTCAATTAAGGAGTAGAAAAGAAGGTAGGAAGAAAATTAGATAAGTTATAGTGCGTAAGAAATGAATATTTTCTTCACAAAGCATATTAGAGCATGAGTGAATGTTCACCCTTCTACTCAAGTTACAGAAAGAACTATAGAACCAAACTCAAAAGTCACCCCGCTGTTAACAAACCAGCACAAACGTTCTCTCTCAGGGTATTGTAAGAATCAAGTCATTCTGAAAATCAATGGACAACCATAAAGTATAAATATTTATGGATATTAATAGTAAGAACTTCCTAAAAATAGAGAAGCACATAAAAAAATTCTTGCTCACCTCTAATTAAATAATGCCATTAGATAAGGCAGAAATCAGAGTCAACTGAAAGAAGAGGAATTTAGATCAGAAAGAACTAAGATTATTCCAGAGTGCTAGCTAACTGACTTTTCCCAATTAAAAAAACTAGCAAGGTAGAAATACACACACACATACACACACACACATACACACATATGAGGAAATTTCAAAAGTTTCATGGAAAATGCAATTAAAGTAGGAGTTTATTTGGTGCAAAAATTTTTAAATTACTACATTTTTTATAATACACATTTCCCATGAGCTTTCTGAAGACTTCTTAAAGACAAACATATAGTTAATGCCTTCCACATGAATCTAAAACTAATCCACTGTGTGTGTACTCTTGAGGTCCAAAAGGACCAAGAGTCTGACATGGTGTCAAGGCACTAGAGTGGCCTTTCCAGGCACTGCTCCTCTTTTCAAATCAGCTACATCCACTCACTCACATTAGTCAACGTGCAAGTCTTCAAGGTCCTTGTGGTCCAGAGGTCTGCACTCTTACGTCATCCTTCAGGCATGAACATATTTGTTATGTTAGTGTCTAACATTGAGCATGCAACCTAAGTCTTTTCTCTTGTGGTTCACCATATCCTTTGGAGCACTATCAGGGGACGGGGCCTGATGCCTAACACTTTATTGCCCACAAACTTTTATCCCCATTTTTAGAGCAATCACTGCCAGAAATCAGATTCTACTTTTTATGAGTAAATAACGCTATATACTAGAAATTATTTGACTGAATACTAAGGTTACAATAGAGATTATTCTTATGAAGTATGTCTTTTTTTTCCTTAAAGCAAAGTAGACTATTCAAAATAGAACATGGGTATTTAGTTAATGACATTGTCCTTCCACAAATGTTTCTATAAAACTCATTTCATACCATTTATAGTGTGTGCATGTACACACACTTATAAATATACACATAATAAAACATGTTCACATGCACATGTATCAATATAAATACCTGCATGCACACATACGTATCTTCAGTTAATGTACAGTAAGTGTGTATAGTTCCTATTTAAGAGTTTAGGCACAATTACCCTTCACAGATTGTTTGGGCACATACTTAATAGTCTTTGTGGGGAGGGTTACTATACAAAGGAACTTGATCCTGATGGGCGCTATCTGCACAGTTCTAGTTCTAGGAGTAAGAACCAGCTATACAGATGTTATTCTCACTGAGCACTATAATATGAGGTGTGTTTTTCTCTGTGTTTATTGTGGACTCTGCTTTCAGTGCACGTGCTAGGAGGACAGAAAGCTAGTTTGATGAAATTTCACTCTAGTCTATCAATTGTAAATTGTGCTATACAAACATACATCATAGAGTATAATCTTTCACTATTAAGACCACTCAAATTTAAAAGATGATTAAATAATTAATGTATCTGAGAATACCTAAAACTTCAGTTCTTGTATTAAATAGACTTTTGGTCCACGTTATTTAATCCAGATATGAAATATAAGGAGGGGAGATAATGCTAAAAATAATCCTAGATAGTAGATATTTTTCTAATCTAATTTTATACATGAAGAGATCAAAATTCACAGTGCTTATGTGACCGTTCAAGGCCACACAGTTGGGGCAAGACTTACAGCCTACCATATATTAAGTCCAGTCTGGCAGGCTTTCCAGATGCCATGCTGCTTCCTCAGACACTGATGTAATAACAGGACCGCACTATGGTAACTTGTAGATCCTTATCTGCCGTGAAATAGATGCAGATCAACTTTCTGGCCCTAGAAAAATAACAGAAAGATGGAATAAGCAATCCAAAACATTTCACAAGTTAAAGTCCTATATAGACAAGTGTGTGTTCTCTCACTATTTCTTCCAGCAAAAACAGACAGGTGGTATATATGGTTTAGAGAGCCAGGAACTTGGAGTATTTCTGATTTGTGAGCTCTCATTGCCAATCTCAGTTCTTAGAGTTGTTTATTAAAAGATGTTGGGCACACCATTGTTCTCTGTATGAGAATGTTCTCATTACACAAAGAAAACACTGAACACAAACCTGGCTGAGAGCTGCGTAACAGCTGCAGCACTTGGCACTAGCGATTTCCTCGCTCTGGAAGCACTGTCCTCCAACACAACACTTGCCTTAGATTCTGCGGCTCGGTATAATTCCTGTCTAGATTTTCTTCATCCAACTCTCACCCTAGACACTCCTGAGGAAATCTGTTCACTTTTCTGAGTCCTTTCCTTCTTAACCTTTCTACTATAAGCACTACCAAAGCTCTACCCACCATGTTCCTTTTCCTCCCTGCTTCCAGTTCTTCTTGAAATTAACCCATCACACCAATTCAGGTGATTCCAAATCTGTATGCTTCGCACTTCATTTCTCTTTATAAGTGTTAAGGACTGGATTGTTCTCTTCTCTCCCCAGAAATTCGTGTGTTCACATCCTAACCCCAGTATATTAGAGTATGTTCTCATTTCAAATAAAATTAGCGTAGATGTTACCACGGGATGCCCCTAAGCCAATGAGACTTGTATCCTCAAGAAAGGAGAAATACAGGGCATAGCCACAGTGGTGCAAGTGGGAGAGTACTTCTGAATCAACCTTAGGCCTCAGTGGAGGCCCAGGTTTAGTTCCTGTATGCATCACCACATGGGAAGATCCTGTCAAAATTACCTATTTCTCTTTCTCTCTATCACACACTCTCTATCATTACACACACACACACACACACACACACACACACACACACACATATATATTTATAAAATTAAAGAGTAAATTTAGATAAAGACTTTGGGAGGACATAATGTAAAGATGAAGGCAGAGATTAGAATAATTTCTCCATTAGACAAGAGATGGCAAACATGGCCAGTGAACCCCCAGAAGCTAGGTGGAGGAATGGAACAGGTTGTGTCTCATAGTTCTCTGAGGAAACCAACCCAGCTGAGACTTTGATCGTGGACTCTCAGCCTCTAGAAATGTGAGGATACATTTCTGCTGTTTAAGCCTTCCTGTTTGCAGGATGTTATCATGGCAGCCCCAGTACACTAATCCAGCATAGGCATCACTAGCATGGAGGGAAGATCCTGTCAAAATTACCTATTTCTCTTTCTCTCTATCACACACTCTCTATCATTACACACACACACACACACACACACACACACACATATATATTTATAAAATTAAAGAGTAAATTTAGATAAAGACTTTGGGAGGACATAATGTAAAGATGAAGGCAGAGATTAGAATAATTTCTCCATTAGACAAGAGATGGCAAACATGGCCAGTGAACCCCCAGAAGCTAGGTGGAGGAATGGAACAGGTTGTGTCTCATAGTTCTCTGAGGAAACCAACCCAGCTGAGACTTTGATCGTGGACTCTCAGCCTCTAGAAATGTGAGGATACATTTCTGCTGTTTAAGCCTTCCTGTTTGCAGGATGTTATCATGGCAGCCCCAGTACACTAATCCAGCATAGGCATCACTAGCATGGAGTCACCAAATTCACCTTCCTTTTCTTTTGGATCACAATGTAGATGACATTTCTCTGCCTCCCTCCCTCATACCTAAGTGATGTTCTGGTCATCTTCCTTATTCTAAGGAATCTACACATGCAAAAACTCATGAATAGTACTTTACACATTTATCTACCATGAATACATTCTTTGATCTTACTTCTCATGCTTAGATCAGTTTAATTAATTGGAAGCTTATGCAATTTTTTTTTTTAATCTTGTCTTCCTGTATAAAAACTCACCCAATATTTATGTGCCTGGTATCGATGGCTTTCAAACTGCTGGTTATGACCTAATTCATAATCACAAACATCATTGAAAAATGACATGGTATGTTAGTCTGCTACGGCATTGCTAACAGAAATATCCAAGTTCAGGTACTGTGCAAAAACAGAGATTTATTTGGCTTACATTTCTGGTGGCTGGAAAGGATAGAAGGCAGAACTTTGAGCAAAGCAGAAAGTTGTCAGTACCCATGTGTGCCCCTGCCTCATTTTTTCATTTCCTCCAGACTCAGTCATAGGAGCCCTGCCCCAAACACCCAATCATTCACCTCTTCCAAAGACCCCACGTTTAAACACTGTGAATGCAAAATTGGATCAAATTTTCTCTTTCTTAATCCTGATACAATGGCTCACATATGTGTATGTGGAGAGGGGGCATATGCAAACTATCGCAAATGGAATAGAACAGAAGAAAATATAAAACAGAAAAATAACACAGGTAAAAATGTATGCAAATTTTTGTTCCATATGTGTTTGTACATACAGGAAATTAGTAAAATCTATTTCTTACTGTGGTTCTTAGGCAAATAGAAATAAGTATGATCTTATTTACCACCTATATTCTACTACTATTTTGAAGGTACAGTTCTTATTATGTCAGTTTTAAGATTAAGCGAAATATGAATGACCTCCTATGGCACTAGTAAATATAAGATGAGCTCTAATATTTTCTACCGTATACAAATTCTGTCCTCCAGTACAGCGGTAGGGTTTGTTCTTTCCTTCACACAGTTTTCCTTTATCCAGTCCTCTACATTTTCACCTCCACTCGTTGCTTAGCCTCTTCCTTTGGGCTGAAATTCACTTGTGTAACTCCATTTCTATTCCATCATCTAACAAAGACTTCTTGTCACCGAAAGCCTTTGTTTATATGACAAAGCCATGTAGCTTTCCCTGATATCTAAATGATGTCTCTTGTGCCCCATCAGCATCACAAAAATGTTTCTAGGCCCCCAGCCACCATTTCCCACATTGCTGCCTTCTAAGTACTTTTCTCAGCAAGTACGGATTAGTACAAAAGAATGATCTTAACTCAGCATCAAAAAGGTCATGAATGTAGTTTCTCCATAAGTTTCTTGCACAAATAACAATAAATAAGACAGTTTGACAAATATTTGCCCATGTTTCTGAATAGAATGGATAGCTCAACATCTTTCAGTTTTATTAAATATTCTAAATAAATGTGGCAGCTTATTATGAACTGATTGAGAAGTACAGATAAAGAAAAACAGCAAGAACAATAACTCTCCTCCACACATACACTCCAAAACCCTGCAATATAAAAGGCAGAAGATAAAAACAAGAGTCCAGCAGACATCGTAAGTTAATAAATCATAATTGCTGCTGCTCATCTAACTCCTGACAGGAGAGAACATAATGTATTTGAAAACAATTTTCACAGATTTTAGTGCTCTAGGAATTTCTCTTTATTTATGTAATATGATGTGAATGCATATCACATTATGAGATTCTATGAGTTTCTTGGGACACATACACACATGAATACGATAAGTTTCCTCAGAGGAACTTAAAGTAACTTTTAGAGAACAAGAATCTGTATACATAAAATAATCAAGTAGATAAAGATGAGAGGCAAGAAATGAATGTGTGAATAATATATACATTGTGATAGATAACTTTCAGACTTCAAAAAAGAGGAAGACCTGGGGAACCAGCAGTTAGCGTAATGGTTATGTTGCTGGACTCCCATGTAGTCGACCGCGGTTCGTGTCCTGGACCCGGTGGCTTAAAAAACTCACACCGGGCGCATGTGCGTGCATGCCCAAGATCCTGAGAGGAGAATGGAGGAGAAGGGATTGCGGCGTGACCAT
>NW_006159990.1:2615657-2631169 GCF_000334495.1 Tupaia belangeri chinensis | reverse complement strand
GGGATTGCGGCGTGACCATCCCCCCTGGGGGTGATTTCTCGCTTTCTGTCTCTATGTCTCTCTCTGTTTGTCTGGCGAGCGCACACGCCCTACAGTGAAAATCTCTCCAAAAAAAAAAATAAATAAAAATAAAAATAAAATAAAATAAAAGAGGAAGACCTTACATCAAAGCAGTCAATAATAACATCAGTGAAAAAATAAATGCAGATAGTAAAAAGTAGAGATGATTAGAGAAGTATTTTATACAAACAAAAGACAAAACCACTCTTACATTTCATTTAAACCTTGGTGCACATAGTCTTCCTATACCTGAAAGGTGATGACATTACTGGTTGAATTTTCTATTTGATTTTCATATTATGGAATGTTTAAGACCATATTAAATCTCCACATTTTGATATGGTCAGAAGCAAATCCTAATCTCATTTCTGAGGGCTGAATTGCAGTTCAGTGTCTTGGAAACATTAGAATTCCTGTTGCTTTGACAGTACTTTCCTACACTATAGTCATGGCTTACAATAAATTCAGAGTCATTCCCTGTTACAGAAGCTAATTATTTTTAGCATACATTCTAAAATCAAGTGCAAATGGTGTTCTTCATTTCCAATTCAAGAAGTTCAGAGTCTTTGTGATAATTGTATGGGCCAGAACTTAAACTAATAAAGGTAATGAAGTCTAAAATATTCACATTCAGCATCCAAAGAAAAATGATCTTATAGTTGTTTCTTCGATATTCAAGAATTTGATGATATTTTATGTCTCTACAGTGTGAAGATTGTACTATAATGACAGAAATAAGAAGAATTTAAAATACACCACTGTAGGTCAACTGAGAAAAATAAAGTTTAAGGCAATATAGACAAAATTTATTTTCTAATCCAATGACCAGCACCTAATAGCTTAAAGAATAACAGAAAAATACCACAGACATTTTTATAAAACATTAAAAAGTTAGATAGGGAAAAAAATGATGCCATTTATAATAACATTCAAAGTTAAAAGTAGGACCATTTTATGCTATGATCAGACAAAAGACAGAAATATATTTTAAAGAGCAGAGAAAAAGCCACTGACAATAATGTAATTTAATAAAAATGAATTTAAAGCTTTCTAGATTGATATCTGAAGCACTGTAATTGAGGAAATAATTGAATTTTGTTTTGAAGCCCTACTTAGTTTTTAAAAAGTATATTAAATGCTCTGTTTTCACATTTTACTTAATATATGTGAGAAAAATACTTATAAATATTTGTAGATAAGCCAATATTGGAATATGAAAAATTGCTATTTGATAATTATTATCAGAAGAAATATTTGATCTATATGAAATTAATTTAGTAGTTTATTCTATAAAAAACTAATATTTTTAAAGACATACTTACATGAAAACCGTGTTCAGGCTCAAACTTATGTGTAAACTACAACATGGAAACTGCTCACTTAGGCTATTATTAGGACCAGAAGCTCCACTATTTTAAAAAAATATTTTCAGTATATTAAAGTATGAAATAGACATTTTGTAAAATCTATTGGCTGTCTCACTGTCTCTTCTTTTGTTTGGGGAACCCAAAAGTTCTAATAATAATAAAATTCTAGTTTGGGTTTGGTTTTGTGCTTTGACCTCTAGTCAGGCCAAACTGCAAGTCTAGTTTAGTTTATTTAGTGCTAGCTCCCCAGAAAAAGTCCATGAGTGCTAATAAGGATCGATTCTCACTGCCTTTTGTGATTATTCTCATATTAATAGAGGAAATAACTTGGCCAGACAAGCCGTATTTCTTAATCTATTGTAATCTCTTAACATCCAAAACTTAATCCTGTTATCTAAGATAATGTATAGACTCTGCCTTCAAAATTCTAAAATAAAATGACATTGTTAGAGATAATATAGAATATTTACAGCATTAAATATTCAAAAATTAGATTTTAATCATGAAAACTTAAATGTATCAGAAATTGAAAACTCAACACCAAATTCAGTAATCTGATTTCTACAGATAAGGACTGATTTAGCCCATAAGTACAAAGTTTCCTTCATTACAATTCTCAAGAAAGTAGTGCACATAATAAAGAATTAAAATTCTACACTTTTATCACTTATTCAAAATAAAGTTCTACAATTAAGTACAACTTGCAAAACAAATTGTGCTTAGCAACCCTAACTAAAGAAAAAGTATTCCATTAACTGAAGTTATATTGTGGCAGAGGCCTAAGGCATAAACATTATAACCACAAATGTAAAGTTTCACCTTATTTGCTTTTATATTGTACTTTACATAATAAAAGAAAAGCCATGCACTTTGAATGTGTTGTATTGTTTGGAAATATTTACATTTGATTTGTCTGATGTATACTAATGTAATGGACCTTTCATTATGCTGTCATTTGTGAATAAAAAATAGAGTGACAGAGAAAATGTTTTCTTTTTAGAATATACTTAAGTCTAGACATAATATAAAATAGTATATACATGATGTTTCATTTTAAAAAAATCATGCTACATTTTGATTTATGTCCGTATCCCTTTTTTATGACAGAAGCCACATGGTAGTTAATAGAAGGGTCTCAGATATTCTAAGTCTAATATCTGAAGAACATTCATAATTTAAATTCAGCTCCCATTCAGACTAGATACTACTTTGTAAAGTACAAATCACAACTCAGTCTTTCGAAGAAATGTTTAAAAAGTCAGTCATCCAACTGTAAATGCTAGATTCAGGATAGAGAATACTATCATTTGTCTATTATCTGAAACTTTAAAAATTAGCTTATCTGTCTTAATTTCCCTATAAAAAAATGTATCAAAGTATTTTGAAAGAAAAATATTTAATTAATAGATTGGCTTATTTTACACCTTTAACTGAACCCTTTTCTCTACTAGGTACCGTAAAGGCATAATGTTTTTATTCAGGCGGTTATGAGAGCAGTAAAGTACCCATATATAAAGGAATTGAAATATAATCAGGCCATAATAAAGTGGAAAGCCTATCTTAATAGACAAAATAATGTCAGAGTTTATCAAAATAGAATAAGGTTTGGCATAAAATTTGGAAAGAAAAATTTAAGTGAAGACCTCAAAAATTTGTAAGAATGTTCATGCTATTAAGGTATTGAAAGGAGGCAAAAGAAGAAGAAATGGGACGAAAGCTAACTATAATAAAATATTTCATGGAATGTAGGTGAAGTTAACTCCTGACAAAACTAAGGAGTTCAGATTTTTCTCAAATAGATGATAGACCACCTGAACAAATTTTGAAAGATGATAGTACATGTTCAAATATAATTATACATGTTATATATCAAATCAAAACATGAAAACCAACTAGAAGGTAATGTGGAATTCATGGAAGCATTTATAAATATCTAAAATTGGACTATGATGAGAAGGCTGGAGTGGAGATGAAGGAACATGATTAATACTAAGAGTGTGAGAAATGGGCAGGAAAAAGCTTCAGTGATAAGAAACACTTTTTTTTTTCTTTAAAAAATGTTTTTAAAATGTTATATATTCAATCGCTATACATCACTTAGCTTGTAAAATAAATTTATGCAAAATGAATAAATTTCACACCAGTCCATTTGAGGATACTATACATGTTATCACCAACAGATAATAATCCATTTATGTGTCCCAGGAATTTCTTGAGTATTTTTTTCCTTAAACTCCTTCCTCATATTCTCCCCCTTCTCCTACCCTCATCCCACACTGTCTTCAGTATCCCTAACCATTTTCCATGCTTCTATATCCTCTAGTCTTTCAGTTTTCCACAATAGAGTGTGGACAGTAGGTATACATTAAGTGGAGACATACAATGTCTCTTTTTCATAGCCTGGATTGCTTAACTGAGCAGTAAATCTCCCATATTGATCCACTTTCTGTCAAATACCAGGACTCGAACCATGGTTGACTACACAGGAGTGCAGTGACATAGCCATTACGCCAACTGCTGGTCTGATATGATCATATGGTTTTTATCTTACTTTCTCTTAATATGGTTTATTGTTTTTGTGGTTTTGCATATGTTAAATCACACTTGCATTTCTGGAATAAAACCTACCTGGTTGTGATACATAATCTTTTTTTATACTTTTTTAAATACAATTTGCTAGTATCTTGTTGATAATTTTTGTGCCTATTTTCATCAGAGATATTGGCCTATAATTTTCCTTTTTTGCCATGTCCTTCTCTGTTTGGGGGATGAAGGCGATGAAGGCTTCATAAAATGACACATCTGGTTTTGAAAAAAAAAAACAACTAACAGTCTATTTTCTTAAATGTATGACTTATTTAATTTAATTTATTGTTATTTTTTATATTTGGTATAGGGCATATGTGCTTACCAGAGAGAGACACACGCAGAAAGAGAAAATGTGAGAAAGCAAGCTGCTAGGTCCAAAACTCAAACCATGATTGCTAATATGCACATCCAGTACCTTAATAACCATGCCAACGTGCTAGACACACTAAGATAATTTTTTTTAAAGAGAGATTTTTTGTTATAGAGCATGTGCACATTCTGGAGGCACAGAAAGAGACAGAGAGAGAGAAAGTGAGAAATTACTCCCACAGCAATAGTCATGCTGCAATCCCTTCTCCTCCATTCTCTTCTCAGGATATTGGGCATGCATGCACACACATCCAGTGTTAGTTTCAGGCCACCAAGTCTAGGACTTGAACTGCAGTCAACCAAGTGGGACTCTAGTACCATAACCACTCTACCACCTTCCAGCCCCTACACATTTTTTTTAAAACCATGACTAGTTCATAAGTCAGTCTCTCTCTTTCTCTCACTCTTCTTGTGTCTCTTAACATATTATTAGAGGTTGTTATATAAATGTGTACCTCAAGATTAGTAGGTGCTCAAAAAATAAAAGTTATTATTATTAAATCAAATTTATTGAACTTAACAACTAACTTTATTAAAGTTAAATAGGAAATAATATATGCTAACACCAACACTTGGAGCAAGGGCAGCTGGTAACAGTTGTGCCTGGGAAAGAAGCAGACTCATAGGAGACAATCAATAGGAAATACCAAGTAGGTAGGTGGTTAGGATATTCTAGAACTCAGGAGAGAGACTTGCACCCAAGTAAAGAATCAGTAGTCATTTGGTGAAACCATATTTAAATATTTTCTAGGAATGCATTAGCAAGAGGTTTGAGTCCTCTTAGCATATATGCTTAGAAAGCAATTAAGTATGACTGTCAATACTTCCATAAACAATGGGCAGGCTCAGTGGCACAGTAGTAACACACTGTTCATGTGATGCTAGATCCACAGAGAGATTACATTTGGTTCCTGGGTCTACCTGTGCATGCAGATCATGTGCCCTTCATCCTGGATGTCTGAGGAAGCTGAGAGGGAGGGGTGGATCTCAGCATGAGACCTTTCTTAGGGTTTTTTCTCTCTCCCTCTCTCTCCTCTCTCCCTCTCACCAAAGAAATAAACTTAAAAACATTCACAAACATACCATTCTTTTAAAGATACATTTAAACTTCTAGCTGCACAAAATTGTTTTTTTATACTGCTTCCTAGGAGAAAATTTACAGATGTTATGTTCTAAATCACTACCATCAGTACTACATCATTTACTATTTAATTATGTAAATTGTATTGTAATACATACTGGAATAAAATATCCCAATATGCACACACATAATACGAGCTCAATGAATGTTAACTCTCTATAAACTGCTAATGTCTTCTTTTTATTTATTTTTTCTTTAGTCATGATAGAATACATGCATGCATGCATGAAAGTGAGAGAAAGTGATGAGCACCATCCACAGCATCTGGTTTTGCCACAATCCCCTTCCTTCAGTCCTTCAGCCCATCAGACCTTGAGCAATTGCATGGACCAAGAGCATTTCATGCTGACTGGGTTGGAGACTGAAACAGCAGTTTCCAAGTGGGGTCCAGCTTCTCTTGAGCATCACATTACCGCTGCACCACGGAGTCGGCCTTAGATGTCTCCTTGAATTTTTGGCTTGGCTCCTCTAGGTACTTCCATTTCCATACATTTGTCAATTTCCATTTGAAAAAATGTAAACAAATACCATCTGTTGGGAATTTGATTGTGATAGCATTGAATCTACAGATCAATTTGGAGTGAGTTTGTATTTTAGTAATTTTTAGTCTTTTTATCTATGAACATAATACAATCTCATTATTTATTTATATCTTTTTAAATTTATCTTATCAATATTTACTACTTTACAATATTGAATTATTATAAATTGTTCATAAGATGTATTCTGATTTATTAAGTGTCTTTTTTTGGGGGGGGGAGGTTTTCACTATAGGGCGTGTGCGCTCGCCAGAAAGACAGAGAGAGACAGAGAGATAGAAAACAAGAAATCACCTCCCAGTGGGGATGGCCACGCCGCAATCCCTTTTCCTCCATTCTCCTCTCAGGATCTTGGGCACGCACGCACACGCGCCCGGCGTGAGTTTAAGCCACCGAGTCCAGGACTTGAACCACAGTTGACTACATGGGAGTCCAGCGACATAGACATTACGCTAACTGCTGGTCCCATTATTAAGTGTCTTATGATGCAAGTGTAAATGGTATTTATTTAAAATATTATTCTCCATTTACTTATTGCTAGTATAAAAACATTTAAGAAATAAAAACTCAACTGAACTCGCTCTAATGGAATTTTGTCCAGCAAATTTGTCAAATTCAAATTTCAACAATTTATTGGCATAACTTTTTGGGTTTTCTGAGTACAAAATTTTATTATCTGCTAATCATAATAGCTCTACTTTTCTGCTTTCAGGCTTTATGCCATTCTATTTGTTTCATGTCATATGCTCTAGATTACAAACATTAATAGAATAATGACAGCATCCTGGTCTGCTTCTAACCTATATCTTTGGTCCAGAGAGCATTACCTTTGCCACCTCTTCTACCAAAAAGCTGAGTACACTATTTCTTCAATGCTATGTTGCAACACTGCATATTCTTAACTTAGCATCTACTAATAGCATATGGTATTCCAATAACCTCTTTGTATCTGCCTTAATCCCCTCAGAGTAAGTGGTTCTTAATC
Organism: Tupaia belangeri chinensis; assembly: GCF_000334495.1. Taxonomy (NCBI): domain Eukaryota; kingdom Metazoa; phylum Chordata; class Mammalia; order Scandentia; family Tupaiidae; genus Tupaia; species Tupaia belangeri. Next base: position 2,624,119 of record NW_006159990.1, on the reverse strand, counting down.
ATAAGAGTTTTGTTATATCTATAATTAAACCTCCAGTGCCCAGACCAGTGCCTGATACAAAAATAAGCATTGCAAAACACGTAGAGAAAGGATACGGGGCATAAAACAATTTATTGACACATGAGGGGACTTCAAAAAGTTCTCTCATTTCCACTACTTTGTGATCAAGGTCCTCCTTTTTTGTTAAGAATTATTTTATTTAAGTATATTTACTTAATTTATTTTTATTTGACCAGAGAAGGACAGAGAGAGAGAGAGAGAAAGCAAGAAAGCAAGCCACCAAGTCTGGGACTTGAACCAGTCAGCCATGTGGGAATCCAGCACCGTTAACCACTATACCACCTTCCAGCTCCCAAAGTCCTCTTTTACACAGTTTTTGTGGGGTAGTAAACTTCAGTGCTTCTCCAAGCAGAAAGCTTCTTGATATATTCTTTTACCTGATTTTTCCTCTTTCCAACCAGGTAAAGCCAAAAGACAGACATTCAGTTTCGGTCTCTCAAATAAGAATCTTTCTATAAGAATTGGAATTTTAACCAAAAGATCTGAAGATTACAGAAATTTTTATAATCCCTTCTTTCTGGTGGTGGATCCTAAGTTAAATGTTATGTTCTCTTCAGATCTTCCCATGCTGTCTGATTCCTAAATCTGATTTTCAGTTGTCTGACATTACAGTTATAAATTGTCTATGCTTTTTCTAATTTGCAATTACTATGCTCTTCCAGGTTTCCTGTGAAAATGCTTTTGACTGAAAGACAGAGCTTGCATCAGATCATCTTGGGAACTATCCAATAAGTGTGAAAGCAACTGAAATTGCACTTTCATGTGCCCAATTGAGAAAGTTACATATAATGTAAGTGCAAAATAAATATTTGTCTGAGTGAGGGAAACAATAAGAGAAATGGATCCATTAGGGAAACTCCATAGTTGACAAAAGAGAACTATCAGTCTTAAGGTTCTTTGAGACTTAGAGGCAGAAAGTTATAGAGCCTCGTCAAAACTGGCTAGGTTCCTTTACCATCTTCCTCTAACTCCTACCTTTGCAGGAGTGGAAAAAATAGCCAGCTAGTAGGTGGACATGAACTTGGAGAAGGTAGTAAGCAGAAGAGCTAGGCCCCAAGTAACATTCCAGCATGAAGCAGGCGGGCCTGAGCTGTCAGTGTAGTAGGCCAAATCTGAAGTTTTGATTACTACATGAAATTGAATATTTTTATTGCTGAATGCAAATTTTTTTCAATTTAAAGTAATTGTAGAACTCTTGGTCAGTCAATTATAAGAAAAAAGCCATGAAACTGATCTGAACTTTCATTTCAGATAAAATTACTCCAGTTGAATGCAGTCTAAAGGAATAGCAGGATATAAAATAAAACTGGGCTAGGATTACATAACAAACCTTGCTTGTTCAACACAGCATATTATTGTGATTTAAATTTTTTTTTCCTCCAAAATGGAATAATTTTTTTTATTCCTGTTGAGACCTGCTTGGCAAGGTGAACACCTGAGGAGGAGTGGCAGATGATTTAGAAGTAAGACACACAAATATAGAAGTAGATAATATTGAGCATCGGGTGGTCTGGGCATCTGTGATGGAGATTGCCATGATCCTGAGCTGTTCTCAGGTTTACTCTTTTATTGGACAAAAAGGGGTGGATACATGATGTGAAGTTGGATGCCTTATTGTACGTAAGTGGGTGCTGTACAACATTCTGTGTCTTGTAGTTCTAGCCTCTTCTTATCTGCCCTGGCCCAGTTTGATAACAGTTTCTCTCTACCTCCTGGCCTTGCAGCATGGGCACAAATCGTGGGAAACTGTGCCTTTGCTCATCTTTAAAGACTGCTGTTGTTTTGCCTAGATCTGGCTGCTCCCTACCTATTCCCACAAGAATCTTTGGTAATTTTCTAAGTCTTTAAACATTTTGCTTAATAAATATTTTTACATTATTCATTTCTTTTTAAGTACAATAAAAATACAATGAAAATAAACTCCTAAGTTTCTTCAATAAATCAGTAAGAGTATATATCTGTCACTTCCTGCTTACTAACAGATCTGTTTCCTGCAACTTCTTACCACCTCTGCTCCAAACCACAGGGAACTAACCCAGAAAACCAGGTGTCCCAAGTTCTTTCACTAATTAGATATGTGTAGAGTTGGCCAATGAGAGGCCTGGTGGAAGATTAATGAGAAGGCAGCCGCCAGGTTGTTTTCCCCACCTTTCCCTGACTGATGGAGCAGTGTAACAAGCAGAGACCAGGTGTCTTCCCTGGCTTTGGCTTTCACTAGGTTAACATCTTCGGTATTCCCAGTTGCTACTGCCCCAGACTTGGATATTGCCAAGGCTTCCATTTGGATTGCCTCTCCAGATTGTGCTTTAACTTTTAACGTTTGAATTTGTAAGTAGCTCCCCATATTAATGCCTCTTCACTGAACTCTTAGCTTGAGTTTTGCTTTGTTGACTAGACCCTAAATACTAACACCACTGTTAACATTCCAGAGACTTGGTTTAACAAATTTATATTCGTTTTGTTTTAGTAATGTATCTAGTCTAAATAGCAATTTATCAATCCTTGCTTTTTAGAGATTTGGGTGAAATCAATAGTGAAATCTGAGGTCAGATTATTCCCCATAAATTCTTCAAATTCCTGAGAACCCATATATGCACTTGTTCTCACTATGATGAAGGTTTGAACTTTAGTTTTCTAAAATTTAATATCTGAATCTAAAGATATCTCTGATTCAATAAATTCAGCATATGTCAATCTCTCTTTCTCTCGCTCTCTCTCTACATATATGTATGTATGTGTATTCTTTTCATTTTCAATGTGTTGTCTGACTTGTGTTAGATTTTTCATTGCTCCTTTTTTCTCTCCTTTTGTAGATTTTTATAGTTTACAAATCATGTATTTTCTCTGTGTTTTTGTCTCTCTCACACATAACCATGGCATAAAATCAATCTTACTGTCTATCATTTATATATTTCCTCTGTATCCTAATTTATAGTACCATCTGTATGATTGTCAAGTTCTAAAGAAGTGTGATTTATCATCCTAATATGCTTTTGTCTAATTCATTTATTTGTAAAGATTTTTGTTCTATATAATGCGATGTTACGGTTTATGAGTAAAAGATCAGAACTATTAAGTTTTTTGATGAATTATAGCTTTTTGTCAATGTCTCATTCTTTTATCTTACAATTGTGAAATTCACCTAGATTCTCTTAAATATTGGCAATCCTGACATTTCCTGTTCAATTACATGATACATTTTTGCTCAAACACTTATATTAAATGATTTGGAGGGCCTTTACATTTTACTTTATTATATATAGCACTCAGATAATAATATTTGTTTTGTTATGCAACATTATAATATTTTCTGTTATTAGAGAAATGAATATATTCACGATTTATTCAGAGTACTAATAATATTGGATATTATTTCTATCATCAGATCCAATTATCCTTTTGATTGTCAATGTGTTGTCTGACTTGTTTTAGATTTTTCATTGCTCCTTTTTTCCTCTCCTTTTGTAAATTTTTGTAGTTTACAAATCACATATGATAAAAGAAGCAAAATATAGACTTAGTGCAACAGAAGATTATTATAAAACTACTGTAGAGAAGATGCATTAACACAGAAGTTAATAAAATAAGCTTATGGACAGAAAAGAGACATCACTATTTCAGCTTTAGAAATTCATTTGAAAATACATAGAGACTTTGGTACTGTCATAGACATCTGTTGAAAGGGAAGAAACTATTCTTCCAAATAATTGCTTAACCAATAAAGGTTTAGTGTAACAAATATAATTTGGAAAATCAAGTGAAGTACTACATTCTAAAACTGTAGAAACTATTTTTAAAGATATTTTAAAAATACTTAAAGCAGACAATATGTTATCTTCTGAGAGGGATGTGAGAAGTACCTTATTTATAAAAGGCTAATAAATACTTTCAATACAGAAAGACATGGTTCCATCATGCTATATAATTAAAAAAACTTGCTGTATGCCCAGAAGACATGTAATATTTCAGTAAATATTGAGGCTTCCTTCAAACTTTGTTTCATAAATTTTACATTCCTTTATGTTTTCTCTGATGAATAAATGATTTTACATTGAAAAGCAAGTTACTTGAGGTCTTATAGACCAAGGATACTCTGTCCTAAATATCTTTAGAACCCAGTATTGACACACAACCAGCATAGAATATGTATAATTGGTTAAGGACTATATCCTAGTTTTGAAATACTAAATTATTATCTATTTTTATAATACATTTAAAAATATTTCATTTCATACTTGAACTAAAAACATCTATACTCACCCTAAGGCTAAAAGAACTGGACCTAACTTGGCAGAAGTAGAAAATTCAAGCTAGGGGAACAACCAGTGTCATGTTGGTTAAGGCAACTGGATACCACATGGCCAACAGCATCAGTTGAGTCCCAAACCCTGTTGCTTAAAAAACATTCCAGGCATACATTTGCATGCCCCAAATCTCCAGAGGATAATGGAAAAGAAAGGACTGTATTGTGAACATCCACGTCATAGAAAGAGATAGAGAGAGGGCTGCTTTTGCCATCTCTCTCTCTCCAGAGAATGCATATACCCTATAACAAATTTTAAAAGAGAGAGAGAGTCCATACTGAGTTTAATTCTTAGAAAAACAATTTTAGCACTTTGATTTGCTATGTAACAGTTATAAGTTTTTCCGTTACAGTTGCACCTTTACAAATTACAATGCTCTGTGCTAGATCACCTTTAATTTTACGAATTTCTTCTAACGAGGTGTCCCAAGAGTACTAGCCAATTTCTCTTCCAATTTTTAGACTAGTTGAATGGAATAATGGGTTTACACATTTATATTCTCCACTAGAACATCTGAATAGGTACCAAGTCATGTTTATGTTTACACACGTGATGCCTATGACATTAAATACTAATGCATACTGCCAGAAGGGTCTTCCTTTTCTCTGGAAAAGAAAAAAACATTCCATTATAAGATTACTAGGATTTGGGTATAGAAGCACATGAAAAGCAGAAACATGAGGGTAAACATCCATTTATTTATTTAGTTAAGAGAGATTTTTACTACAAGGCACAAGTGCTCACTGGAGAGACAGAGACAGAAAGCAATGAATCACTGCCGCACACCCCCACGCCCCCACCCCACCCCCAGAAAGGATGGCCACACTGCAATCCTTTTCCTCCATTTTCCTCTTGGGATTCTGATCACATATGCACCCAGTGTGAGTTTCAAGCTGCCAGGTCTGGCATTCGAACCACAGTTAGCTATGTGGGAGTCCAGCGCTTTAACCACTGTACCGTCTACTGCATCTCCCTTGCTTTTATTTATTTATTTATTTAAGTTCAAAGATAAACTCTCGATGAATATTCATGCCATCAACTTCCCCCAGTCCTTCCAGCAAACATACAAGCATTCGGGGCACACTGAGGTCAACCAGGGAACCTCAACACAGACCTCTCACATAGAGATTCTCATAATGCATGGCTGTGCCCTACGACCTGGGTCATTGTAGTTGAGGCCTTCTTGTTTTTAATTTCACACTTCCTACTTTAAGTTAAATGACTCTGATGCTGGAATTCATGTCTTGTGATCTCTAGTATAAGCGAGTAAAGAGATGCTTTGATTATGAGAATTCATACTTTTCCTGGTAAATTAGACTTGGATGAATATTACTAGATTACTACTTTTCTTTACTAGGATAGATAAATATTCATCTTTTGGTTATTTGGGAAAAGGAAAATAATATTTATGGGAACTTTTGGGTTAAAAGACTTTACAACAAGTTTGATCTTAACGTAAGCATTGCCATCAGGTTCCTTCATTACCCCTGAAAACTCCACATCTATTTTATTTAATACTATTCTTGTGTCCAAATAAAGGTAAGGATACAGAAGATACTAAATGTAAGTTTCCTTGATTTTTTTTTCTCACCAATGGGTCATGTAAGTCTACTTTGAAACAACTTTCTAAGATGTTTTACCTAGACACTTATGACACTTGCATAGCAATAAAGTTCAATTTTGATAATTGAATCTTCCCGAAAATAAAATCAAACTCTTATAGAAACAATGAATTTAGATATCATATAACTATAAGGGTGGTTATATCTTAGAATGCACAAATTAGAAAGCAAACTGAGGACATTCCATAAGCATCTGATTATGTCGTTCAGTAGAACAGTGGACAGAGACTATATAACCACAGGATCCCTTAGAATAAATTTAGAATAGTGTACTTTTAAACAGGCCTTTGGTAAGTAAGCTCAAACAAAGTTTTTATATGTTTTACTCAAAGCTGCACACCACTATCAATATATTTTTATGACTTGCATAGAATCACATATAAAAGTCATATGTACATAGAAACAGAGGTCATAAGTCACACACACATAGTACAGAAGTCATGTAAGTCAGTCAATCTCAAATCTAAAGATTTAACATCAATCTAACAAATGAAAAGAGCCCCACTGTAAAAGTGAACTTTATTTTTCTTCTTTTAAGGTATGATCAACATTTTGCATTCTATAGAGGAGTTAACTCTATTTTAAACAATTGTGTATAGCTCAAGAGAGCAGTTCCTACATCATGCTGTGGTAGGCCAAGGTTAATAGAATAAATATCATTTGATTTGGAAAAAGATAAAAGAAAAGGGGAGGTACAAAACAAATAAAAAGACTCATACATACATACAAATATATGCATACACACACAGACAAATATAGGTATGCACACATATGCACATTATCTCTCATATTTTAGTTATTCAATAACCCTGCAGAATAGCTATTATAATTCATAATTGTATGAGACAATAAATTTTAACCAAAGCTTAAAACTTTGCTTAAGTTCCTGTACCTACTAAATAAACTAACCTGGATTTGAATTTGAAGCTGTTTTTAAAGGCTCTCTTTTTGTTATATACACCTTATATATGATAGTGTTTAGAGCATAATATAAAGATGCATAAATAATATTTTAAGGTTTAATTTTTAATTAAAAAATTGGCATATAGTAATTTGTGTACATAAATATTTATTTGAGCTATGGTTGTTCAAGAAAAAGTATTGTTGCTTATAAGAGCAGGTAGCATCTCTCTTTTTTTTTTTTTTTGGAGAGGTTTTTGCTATAGGGCACGTGCACTCGCCAGACAGACAGAGACATTGAGACAGAAAGCAAGAAATCACCCCCCAGAGTGGATGGTCACACCGCAATCCCTTCTCCTCCATTCTCCTCTCGGGATCTTGGGCACGCACTCACAAGTGCCCAGCATGAGTTTTAAGCCACCAGGTCCAGGACGTGAACCGCGGTTGACTGTGTGGGAGTCCAGTGACATAGCCATTACACTAACTGCTGATTCCCAGCATTTCTTTTTAAAAAAAAAAAAAATTATAAATAATTATTTTATTTAACTTTTTTATTTTTAATTATTTATTTATTTAAATTTTACCAGCGCAAGAGAGAGAGAAAGAGAAAGAGAGAGAGGGAAAGTGAGAAAGCAAGACGCCAGGTCCAAGACTCGAACCGTGGTTGGCCATGTGGGAGTCTAGCGCTCTTAACAACCACACCACCTGCTGGCCCTGGCAGGCAGTATTTCTCTGGATGTGGATTTTTCACTGTGAGAACAGATCTGGGAAATGGAATTCTGGCTAGATATGAGATATGTAAGTAAAGACAGTGCAGTAGAAATAGCAGGGTGCTAAGGTGATGAAAAGTAGCCAGGTTTGCCAGTGTAAAGGATCATACTGAAAGGCACGTCGGGCTTAGATGATGGCGGATAAACCTGGATTTTCATTCAAGTGGGCACAGACCTGGTCAGCAGTGAGCTCTGAGAGGTTCAATATAGCACGTGAGGATGGAGCCCGGAGAGGCTCCAGTCTGATTATTTATGATGCTTCCTTGATCCCAGTAGGAATCAGCTTTTGGAAATAAGTTTGATCTCTACTTTGTCTTCAGTACTCATCTCCACTTCCTAACAGTCTGAAGCATCTGCCTCTCTTTTTAGAAAGAAGAGTTGCAGCTCACTGTTGTCCTGTACTTAGGGGTCTGAGCAGTATCATCTCTGAACAGGACAGCCAGCTGCCCACCAGCCTGCAGTGATACTGTTCTGCCAGTCTAGAGGGCCAAGCTCATGTCTCCCATGTGCCAGGCACACCAGAAGGGTTAGGGCCTCCTTTGGCTACAGATAACTCATTGTCTTCCTGTCTTACAGAACGTGGGGGATGCACACAGTTGCACTCTGAAACTGTGAAGTGCTGTGTGAGTGAAAGAAGCTGTAATCTTCTCAGGAAAGAAGAGTAAATGTAAGGTATGTAAGGCCTCTCTGAAGATTTTCTCCTTGACTGACATGCATGGCATTCCCTTTTGAAAAAGCAATGTAATACACTGTAAAGTTATATGTAATCCAATGTAATATAAAGAAGATTATGATGATAATAAAAA
>NW_006159990.1:2599885-2615575 GCF_000334495.1 Tupaia belangeri chinensis | reverse complement strand
TGTGGGAGTCCAGGGACATAGCCATTACACTAACTGCTGATTCCCAGCATTTCTTTTTAAAAAAAAAAAAAAATTATAAATAATTATTTTATTTAACTTTTTTATTTTTAATTATTTATTTATTTAAATTTTACCAGCGCAAGAGAGAGAGAAAGAGAAAGAGAGAGAGGGAAAGTGAGAAAGCAAGACGCCAGGTCCAAGACTCGAACCGTGGTTGGCCATGTGGGAGTCTAGCGCTCTTAACAACCACACCACCTGCTGGCCCTGGCAGGCAGTATTTCTCTGGATGTGGATTTTTCACTGTGAGAACAGATCTGGGAAATGGAATTCTGGCTAGATATGAGATATGTAAGTAAAGACAGTGCAGTAGAAATAGCAGGGTGCTAAGGTGATGAAAAGTAGCCAGGTTTGCCAGTGTAAAGGATCATACTGAAAGGCACGTCGGGCTTAGATGATGGCGGATAAACCTGGATTTTCATTCAAGTGGGCACAGACCTGGTCAGCAGTGAGCTCTGAGAGGTTCAATATAGCACGTGAGGATGGAGCCCGGAGAGGCTCCAGTCTGATTATTTATGATGCTTCCTTGATCCCAGTAGGAATCAGCTTTTGGAAATAAGTTTGATCTCTACTTTGTCTTCAGTACTCATCTCCACTTCCTAACAGTCTGAAGCATCTGCCTCTCTTTTTAGAAAGAAGAGTTGCAGCTCACTGTTGTCCTGTACTTAGGGGTCTGAGCAGTATCATCTCTGAACAGGACAGCCAGCTGCCCACCAGCCTGCAGTGATACTGTTCTGCCAGTCTAGAGGGCCAAGCTCATGTCTCCCATGTGCCAGGCACACCAGAAGGGTTAGGGCCTCCTTTGGCTACAGATAACTCATTGTCTTCCTGTCTTACAGAACGTGGGGGATGCACACAGTTGCACTCTGAAACTGTGAAGTGCTGTGTGAGTGAAAGAAGCTGTAATCTTCTCAGGAAAGAAGAGTAAATGTAAGGTATGTAAGGCCTCTCTGAAGATTTTCTCCTTGACTTGCTCTCATTAAATCGTGAAAAAAAAGTTGAACACAAACTGTCAAACTATATTTTGAATATCATATTATTTTATTAATGGCATTTAGCCAGTATAATAAAAAATAAAAAATAAAAATAAATAAAAAAATAACAAGGAGCCTTTTGGAAAAAAAAAGAAAATGAACTTGTTATACAGTATACAAATTTTAAGTATATGTGAGGACAATAACAGCAAATGTATGATTACTTCAATAGGTCACATATGCTAGTCTAAAAAAAGAAATATGAATATGAAACATGTACTTTATCCACCAATTGTACCACGTGACTAGATTAAGAAATCCATTCAGACTCCTGATTCTTTTAGAGATGTTGTCAATTACCAACTGGGAAATGGCCTCGATCATCTGTGGAGTCGGGATTTAAATTTAACCCACTGATGCTCCACGTCAGAGGAGAAACAGTTTCGGGTCATTAGCACCAAAAACTGTTTTCAACAGTTAAATTTTTACCATGTTCTAATAAAGCATAGGATCAGAACGTTTTTATAAAGGAGTAATGATCTTCTGTAAAGAAGTTAGCATGATTAGTTGTAAATGATTGCTTGGTGGGGAGAACCACCTTCAAATAATAATTTTTTCTTTGCTGTTGTGTACTCCATGGCCCTTAATTTTCTAGACCATAGAAAGAGGCCATACATGCAAAGTGCACCTATTCACAAATCCTAGTTCAAATAAAAAACTCCATAGCAATTATAGACAGAAACAGGTTTTGATGATTACATCATGGTTCTGAACCACCGACTCATCATTACAAACCACAGTAAATATAACTGCACATTTCCTGCAGTTTACCTGTAAATTTCTATGTATTGAACTTCACTATTCTGACATTTCAGTATATGTCTTTCCCATTTGAATATTGATTTATTTTTTCCTTTTATAAAAAATTTGCTATAGGTTATATGCACTCATGCGACAGAAAGAGAGAGAGAGAGAGAGAAATCTCAATAAGGCCTGGTCTAGCCACAATCTTTTTCCGCCATTTTCTTTTACTGTTGGGTTTTTTGGGCACACATCCATGCATGCCAGGATTGTTCTTTAAACTACAATAACCAGGGTCTAAACTGTAACAGGCCAGGTGTGTTCTGACTCATCATGCAAAGTGTTTAATTACTTTGCTACAGGGCCATTCATTGATTGATTTTAGAAAGTAGGAACTAAAAGACTTAAAGTTCTAGGAGTCTACTACTACATTTCTTATTTTAAACCCTTTTAGGAAGACACCATGTAGTCTGTGCTTAGGTCTCTGTGATTTCAAACATTTTTTGAAGCGATCTTACTCCTCTGAAACTACTATTTCTAAATGCAAAGTCATTCAAATCTATTAATTTTGCAGCCGTTATGACCATTCAACAGTGTATTCCAGCCATTGTGTATAAATGCCAATTTACAGTTCCAAACACTACTTGAGATTGTAATAACCCAGGTGACCAATTTACTTGTGCAAAGTACTTCGTACTTCATGTGAATTAATTAATTTAATTCTTTATACAACCCTGTGAGATAGGTATCATTATAATCATCATTTTACAGATAAGAAAACTGAGGCACGGAGAAGCTAAGTAACTGATCTAAAGACAGTCAGCTAGTAAAGTAACCAAGTGAGCCAGGATTCAGATCTGAGAGTCTGGCACAAGAGTCTGAGCTCTTTAGCACCACATGATATTGCCGTGACTACATTTCTATGTAAATCTAGCAACTTTTAAAAAGTTATTATTGAAAGTAGAACACTGGGGCCAGCAGGTAGCATGGTTCTTCAGGACACTAGACATGGATAACTGCAGTTCAAGTCCTGGACCTGGCGTCTTGCTTTCTCATTTTCCATCTTTCTCTCTCTCTCTCTCTCTCTCTTATTCTGTCCCTCTCTGGTCAAATTAAAATAAAATAAAATAATTCTTTTTTTAAAAAAAAAGTAGAATACAATTGTTACACTAATTTCTTGAAGTATGGATGCTGTCCCCACTTATTCCATCACCTGATTATGCAAGGTTCTCATTCTAGTGTTGGTATTTCCTGCATGAAGCAGTTCTGGAAACAAACATTTGGCCAAGACTTCAACCCTCACTTCTTCAGCTTTCAGCTATATGAATTAGGCAGATTATTTTAAGATTTTTAAGACCTCACTTTCTCCATATATAAAGTGAAAATGATAATGACTAAATCTCCTCAGGTTGCTCTGAAGAGTTTACTAGTCAGTATATGTAGAACATTTGTCATCATGGTTGCTATGTTATTAAATAGCTCTTACATGCAAATAACTGCCCAGGCTCAGGCAACATACCATAGTGCAGCTATAAGGTGAGACACTCTGTGAGGCTAAACCACATAAAAATGTTCTGAGTTCACATCCAGAGACCTTCTGGTGCTTTCCAAGCATGCACATGCCCATGATCTGAGGCTGGCTGAGGCTGGGGATGGGGCATAGCATCGAGACCCTATTTAGGTACTATCTCTCTCTCTCTCTCTCATCTCAGGGAAGGGAGTAATAAATAAATAAAATCAACAAATAAAAACAAGTGTACGGGAACCAGCAGTAAGCGTAATGGCTATGTTGCTGGACTCCCACATAGTCGACTGCGGTTCACATCCTGGACCCAGGAGCTTAAAACTCACGCCGGGCACGTGTGCGTGCATGCCCAAGATCCCAAGAGGAGAATGGAGGAGAAGGGATTGCGGCGTGACCATCCCCCCTGGGGGGTGATTTCTCACTTTCTGTCTCTATGTCTCTCTCTGTCTGTCTGACGAGCGCACCCGCCTATAGCGAAAACCTCTCCAAAATAAATAAATAAATAAAAACAAGTGTAGCCAGGCTTTAGAAAACAATGAACCAACTTTGCATTCATGGGACTGTGTTTACTGATTTACCCATTAATGTTAGCTTATCCTGATTATCAAAAGAAAACAAACAACTGAATACATTTTAAACTAAGAAAATAGAATTGTCACCCATTCTGTTAAAAATCAGTTTAAATTCCAGTATTTGCAATATTGATGGCTCCCATGTAACTCCAGTAAATGGACTGGAAATTATGGTTAGAATCATCAGCAGCATAAGGGGCCGCAAGGTCGTCCAAACACTAGCATGTTGGCAGTGGCGATCGTAATGATGACCAGAGCAGGGCAACACTGTTTGATTAGTTCATCTCCTACATATTGCATAAGGACATTACAAAAGCAAATGCAATTATTATAGATGCATTTATAAGTCTGAAATGGTTAGTGAATAATGAATATAAATTTTATGCATAAATATCTTATGTATAAAAAAAATCATATCTATAAAGGGAATGCTTAAGCTTGTAGGTGTTAAATAAAAGATAAATTTCTCAAATAAATCTTCCTCTAGTGAAACACAGGTCTTTAAATATGGCTAGTCTAGTTCTAATAGAGACTTTCCTTATTTTCAAATAGTTAATGTAAGAAAAAAAAAATCATCCTGCAATCTTGAATCTCATTGTTTTTCTTTCAGCAATCATTCTGTGCTTTAATCATCAGAGAAGGCCTTTGAAAACTAGTAAACTAATTCATACATTTTCCCCCGTGATGTCTAATTGTGGAGATTATCTTTGATTTTTCCTCTATCAATTATTTTGTTATCCAGTCAGGATATAGGTTTTTTTTTTTTTTCTTACATTTGAATTTGTTCAGTAAATAGCAATCCCAGGTCATTTCTAGCTTTGCTTCTGCTTTGTTTTCACTGTTTGTTCTCTTTAGCAGCATACTCAATTTCGACTTTATTCAGAAATTACTGTCTGGAGAAAAATCACTACATAACTAAACTAAGTTTAACTAATTTAGTTTAGCTTAGAAAATGATCTTATTCAGGTAAATATTTTTATAATTGCAACTTCCAGGTTTTTCCATCTTGGAATCAGAATTTTGACTTCTATATGGAATAGACACAACAAGATACCACTCCATTTACAGTACTATTCGGAAGGGGATTCTGATTTGAAAGTTTATAAAGACAATAAAAACATTATCAAAAGTGATTGAATTGACATTATGTAAGAATTATTTGTACCATATGATTCACTTTGACATACTTACATTTGACAACATACACATATTTCATTAGTGCCTTTTCAATGAATAATGGTGAAAACCTTAAGCTGAAGAAGTCAGGGTAGCAGTAAGAAAGTTCTTTTTTGGGGGGGAGGGGGGATTTTGCTATAGGGTACATGTGCTAGCGACAAAGACAAAGAGAGACAGAGAGACAGAAAGTGAGAAATCACCCCCCAGGGCGGATGGCCATGCTGCAATCCCTTCTCCTCCATTCTCCTCCCAGGATCTTAGGCACACACACATACTTGCCTGGCATGAGTTTAAGCCACCGGGTCCGGGACTCAAACCACGGTCAACGACATGGGAGTCCAGTGACATAGCCATTACACTAACTGCTGGTCCCAGTGGGGGAAGTTCTTTAATCATACTAAGAATAAAAACATTGAAACAAAAAAAGGATAATGATTATATTGTCTCTCCTAGAATTACCAGTGAAGTCATTGATTATGTTACCAGCTATTTCAAACTCTATTTTCGGGGGACCAGCAGTTAGCGTAATGGCTATGTTGCTGGACTCCACGTAGTCAACCACGGTTCCCGTCCCAGACCTGGTGGCTTAAACTCACACTGGGCACGTGTGTATGCATGCCCAAGATCCCGAGAGGAGAATGGAAGAGAGGGGATTGCAGCGTGTCCATCCTCCCTGGGGGGTGATTTCTCGCTTTCTATCTCTATCTATCTCTCTCTCTGTCTGGCAAGCGCATGCACCCTATAGCAAAAATCTAAAAAAAAAAAAAAAAAAAAAAAAAAAAAAAAACCCCTATTTTGTAATATACAAGTTGTGGAGAAAAGCAACCTCCTCATAGAAATTCATAGAGCAACTTACGAGATAACGTAAGGACAGAAATTAGTAGAGGATCTGGCATAAAATAAGAATTCAATTTATTCTGAATTCCATTTCTTGGAATCTTGTACATGCAGTTAACAATCAAATTCATTTTTTCCTATGTTGGTTGATCTTCTGACTCCCACAATGATCAATGATCCATTCATTGCATGTCAATATTCATTTCTCTTTATTAATTTTACTGGCTTCCCAATCTCTCTGCAACTACTGAAAGTTCAGACTTTCAACTAAACACCAACTGATGTCTAAAAACTATTCTCTCTAAAATGCCTTGGAAAACATTTTACTACCAGTGTTACTTGTGAACAAGCTTTGGCACCGCTGAGACTCAGGAGGTCTTTTGTCTCTTGGTCAGTCTCCATCTCAGTTTATGACTCTCGCTCTTGGATCTTTGGTTCTTTCCCTTGGTAGGTTCCCCTGTGTGATAGTGGAAGACACGTGGCATGTTGTATTTGATTGCTTGCTTTTCCATTTCTGGTTTTCAACCCAAGTTTTCTTACTGAATATGAATATTTTAAAAATCTCACACAGCTAGATGAAATCCATAATACTCCTCGTGAAACGTTATTAACCATGAAAGAGGAAGTTTTCAAGTTATTATTTAGTTTCAGAATAATTTGAAAATATAAATTTGATTCTACTCATGTTAATAAAAATGTATGAGTTCCTGACAATCACGGTAATAATTGATACACATAATCTAAGGAAATGTCCATTCATTCATGTCAGGAATTCTTGCACTTATTTAAAATGTCAATTCATATTTTAAAAATTTATTTTGTGATATTTAAAAAGTTGAAAACTCATCCTTGGCATAATGTTTTTCATTTTGTTTTGTTCTCTCTTATTTTTCCTGGAAGGTATACATGAAATGTTCCGTGAGTTAAACATTAGTAAATATTTCTTACCTTACTTGGGAGTTCTTCTGACTTGGTAGATAATAAGAGAAAACTGAAGGGTTTGACTCTCTATTCAATGTTAAAGTGAAAACATACCTTGAGAGAAAAGGTATCAACTTCTCTGCCTTAGTAAACACAACAGTCTTTGACCAATTTTTGTTCTCTGATTCTTGTCTTTGTCATGTCGAGTTGACAACTGACTAAATACTAGCTGCAGAAAATAGGTATTTACTGAGAAAGTTCCTGATATGAAGCTTTTTAATTTTTTTTTCCCATTTACCTCTTTTTGATTGAACTAGAATGAAGAATGTTTAGCTCCATGACCTCCTGGGCTCTGTGACACTTCTGTCTTTTTCAAAAATTAATTAGTGAATCAAAGGCTGAATCAGCCTTCTTCCAAGTAATTTTCTTGCTCTTCAGAAAGTTAACTTCTTTACTCTCATTATCAATGTCCTTTGCCTTGTCAGCAGCATTTAAAACATTATCTATTATTTC
This sequence comes from Tupaia belangeri chinensis, assembly GCF_000334495.1. Classification (NCBI taxonomy): domain Eukaryota; kingdom Metazoa; phylum Chordata; class Mammalia; order Scandentia; family Tupaiidae; genus Tupaia; species Tupaia belangeri. Next base: position 2,608,199 of record NW_006159990.1, on the reverse strand, counting down.
TGCATCACTAGCACAATGTCAATGGGAGGGGGTGAGACCCTTTCTGTGGAGCAGAGCCCAGTGGCAGGGTTAATCAGAGTGGCAGGGTCAGGGTGTCAAATAATCAACTGAGGAGACAACCAGAACTCCAGGTGGAGTTATTGGGTGCTGATGGTAACAAGGAGATGAATACCTGTCCGTAGCAGCTGTAGCAAGTAGAGAACAGCATCGGGAATCAAGGATATTGGAACCGGGCTACAAAACAGCTACAGGAATCGTCTCTACAGTATGCAAAGGGTATTTAGTAAATTGATTAAGGAAAATAGAAGCCTGTGTAAAGATCAAGGTTAGGGTCAAAACCTCAGTTAGGTTCACAAAACAAAATAAAGTAGGATCATGGGGATAGGTTACTGTCAGGAGAAGGTGTCTTGACGTCTTTTATGTTCAGCTTTTGTTAGACATTCTCCTATATCTGAGTTCCTCTGACATAATCATCCATCTTACCTGGTCTCGATTTCTTCTAAATAATACAAGCATGCTTTGTGCCTATAAGGCGGCATTTATTTCCAATTCAATATGTGTAACTATTACATACTTTTCCTATATACTCCATATTTTAAACATTTCCTTTTATTTTAATATGTTTAAAAAGTTAATTGATTGGGACCAGCAGTTAGCGTAATGGCTATGTCGCTGGACTCCCACGTCGTCGACCACGGTTCGCGTCTTGGACCTGGTGGGTTAAAAACTCACGCTGGGTGTGTGTGCGTGCGTGCCCAAGATCCTGAGAGGAGAATGGAGGAGAAGGGATTGCAGCATGACCATCCCCCCTGGGGGGTGATTTCTCGCTTTCTATCTCTCTGTCTCTCTGTCTCTGTCTGGCGAGTGCACACGCCCTATAGTGAAAACCTCTAAAAAAAAATTGAGCATGGGCATCATTATCCCCAGATAATTCTAGAAACTTGAAAAAATGACAATCATTTCTATGACATTGACTTTTCAAAGAATGTTTAACACACAAAAAAGAAGGAAAAGAAATCATATCCAAAGTAATATACATAATGAATACGTTAAAAAGTGTAAAAAATAACTTGAACATACACTAATAACAAAATCCAGCTTGATTGCCTTATGGAAGGGATTGAGAAGCATAAAACTAAGAAGGAAAATAGTAGACTTTATATTTTAGAAGGAAAAAATGTGAATAAAGTATAGAAAATATTATTGTTTTATATTTTTGTTCATAGACTTTCTTTTCTTTTTCTTTGAAGATCCTCTGAACTTGAACTGAAGTACTAACATAGAGATGTTTCAACTGAACCTTAATTTGGTAGAGAGTGATGAAAGAAGCATGAATATAGATAGATAGATTTATTTTTTAAACATATAAGTGACATTTAGGTGAGTAATAAATGACTCTAAATGTATATGGAAAAAAATTCTTGACTAGATAAACCAATTGAAATCAATCAGAGTGAGGCAAATCATATACTGAAGTGGAAGAATATTATTAAAAAAGATAAATTTAAATAATCTCTGCACTGCTCCCCACCTCAACCCCCTAATAAATACACATAACCTAGTGGTGGATATTTCAGCATCTGAATTTGGGCAAAGAGGGAAAATACGAAGTCTGAACACTCTTCAGGTGATTGTGTTATGCTCTTTTGTCTTCATCATGGAGAATCACTGTTTTTAAGTTTATTTACATTTACAAAACTCAAAATTTTTGTCTGGTGGGATACTGCATCGAAGAGTAATCCAACCGAAATTATTTCTCTAAAAATTGAAACGACAATTCACTCTGAAATGCTAAGTTAGATTATGGTTAGTATCATAAATAGACCAATCTCACCGGCATTGTAAAACTATTCAGGATCTAGATTGCATTCAGAAATGAGTTTTTTGAAAAGGGCACAAAATTATATTGCAGCTTCATGGTTTATTCATTATTTTGATGGACTATAGTAGCGTTCTAATGTTGTGTCTGTATTTAAAGTGAAGAAATTGTGCTTGGGAAAAACCATGGTTTATTCAATTGCATTTGCTCATACAAATATTTCAAAATTCCAAATAAGATTGGGACAAAAATGAGACAATTTATAATCCCCTTCCTAAAGCTAGTTTCATAAAAGTGTTCCAAATTAGTCACACATAGAATGAACCATTCACTGGCAATTTTCAATCATTTCAATCTTTTTTAAATGCCATTTTTGATTATGATTTCAGCTTATAGAAAATTTAATATTGATTCTCTTTAGTGGTCTTATTTTCATTAATTTCAATGTATCTGTGCTTATCTCTATGCAATTGAAAGTTACACAATTCTTTTTTCCTGATTTCTCTTCACCCATTTTTGATAGATGTTTTTGAAATGTATAAGTGGTAGATGTTGCTCCTTGTCTCTGAAGTGTTAGTTCATCCACTTTGGTAATATATATACCTCCTAGTTATTAGTTGGGAATATGATCACCGAGGGGGGGGGATAAAAAACTCTATGATATCCAACTCATTGTAGTTAGGAGGTATGTAAGCACTAAGTTTTGGCCAAAGGGTTGTGGGAAAAAAATAAATATGCAACTTCTAGGAAACATCTCTTGAAGGAGTGAATTATCTATTTCCTTCTCTCTTCTTGCTATGTGTAATCTCATGTTTACTAGAACTGGAAAGATACTTAAGAGTCAAGCTTTTGAGTTTGGCAAGTAAGAGGAAGATTCTTGGTATATCTACCATTCCTGGAATGCCCATGTAGACCTCTGTGCAATAGGAAAATAAATTTTAATCTTGATTAAACTATAGTTCCTTCTACTGAAGTTTCCTGAAAGGCTAAAAACATGTTTTAGGATTGGCTTTATACTATAACTATCTCTTTCTACTATTTCTTTTAGAGAGGAAGACCACAAAATTGACAGACTGGATAAATATTTGGTGTTTATTTATTAACTATATTATAGTGAAAACTGAATATTTAAATTCCCCATAGAAGATGGTGCAGTCTATTTGATGAATTTTCATTCTTCTAGATGCATTTTGTTGTTATTGTTATTTCTTCCTTCCAGATTGAAGATTTCTCTATTCACTTTCACTGTCCAGTTTCCCATAGACGCCTCCTCTTTCTACTTCCTCTATTTTTCTTCAAGTTATTTGATTTACATCACATATCATCGTCTTTTTTGTCTCTTCATTTTTATTCTATTTATTTATTTCTACTTTCCTTTAGTTTTCATCGTATTTCTTCATTTTATGGACATTGTTCTTCTATGGTAGAATGCTTTGTTTTCAGTCAACAAAAGAACCAATTACACCTCAGGATCTTCGATCAATTTTTTCTAATTAGCTTTCAGATCTTTCAACAGTGACTGTGTGGCTCCTGTCTCTCTCCACTCTCTCTTGCTTCTTTCTATATACGTGTTTTCTCCTAAAACCTGAATGTGTTTGAACATCTGGAGGAAAATATTGTGTATACTTAAAGCAATTCAAGGGGTTTTAAAAGCATTGTGGATACTTTATTAAAATAAACACTTCTACTTTCAAGCCCTAATGATAGAGCTTCTCAATTTAATAATAGGAAATCTAGTTATGTTATTTAATTTGTCTTCTTTTTTTCATGAGAGAGGCAGACACCCTCCAAGGGTCTTAGGCCACAATCCCCCTAACACTCAGTCTTTTCTAGCAGGCCTAGCTCACAGGTTGCGCTCCGCTTGTACACACTGACTCAGGAACTGAACCCTGGTTTTCCATATGATTCCATCTTTATGAAACACTGTGTGATTGCTGTGTCATCAGAGATAGAAACTAAAGATGATTTTTAATGACTATTTAATATTGCTATATCTTCAAACAAGCAATATATTACCTATTTGCAACTGAATCACAGGCCAAGAGGAAGAGAATGTGAAACTATAAGTTGACTGTTTTAACAGTCCAAAGTTGTAAAATATTTGAGTCTGTTTAGGGAACAATATAGAGTTATAAAACACATAGTTCTAAAAATATGTACCTGAGTGGCATTTTTAAAAAGCAAATTAAAGAAATTTAAATTGTGGAATGTGGAACCTGGAAAGATAAGGACATCAGTAAAATGACGAGTTCTTTGAAATTCAGTCTATTTCATAGCATAAGTAAAACAGCACTGAAAGAAATAATGTATCCTTCCTGATAAAGCCAGTCATCAGCCTGACGTCAGACTAGGGAGAATACTGCTACAGTCCTGGGTCTTAACACATAGTGCAGTTTTCTTCATTTTATGTATTCTTCCTGACAATTCTAAGTTATTTCTCATGGGAAAAATTGAGTTAAGTCATCCCCAGAAAAGTGACTCATAGTATTCAAACACACAGGAGTACCATTCCATGGATGGATAAATGAGAGCAGTTCTATTTCGAACATGCCAGATGCTATACATTTTCTGGAAAGGATCAGGATTTCAGGTCTTTAGTGAGACTTCCCGCTAAGCTGAACATCTGTTCATAATATATTGTACACTTGCTAGTAAGTCTAAGAATGCTAAGGCGATTAGGACATCTTGATTGTGTTTTCCAATAGTATATAGACAAAAAGACATGTCAAATTGGAGCATGGGGAAACTAACTAATCAACACTCAGTCACATCCAAATATATACCATGTTCCCCAAACTACTCTTATTATCAGTTTTAAATTTTTTTTATAAAAATAACTATACCTATAACTTCAAGAAACTTCTGTGCCTTTGTTCCTGAAATGAATAGCTAACAATGAGACTATTTTAACAAACATACTTTTAACTATGCACAAGCATGTTTACCCTTTAAAACATATTTGTTCTCTTGGCCATTTTGCCGGTATGATTTTTCTATAGCTCTGATATTATGAAGTAGTGAGTAGAATTAACATAAGCTTATAGGACATATGGAATTTATTATTTTATAAAACTGATCTCCTAATCACATACTCCTCCACTTCCATTAATTTATATCTTGTCAATTACTAAATTATTTGATTTTTCTTAACCAATGACCTAACATCTCTAAAAACAGCATTAAAAATTATATATTCTATTAAGAATATTCCATTACTACAATGCACATACCACACATGCAAGTCAGTGTACATTATTTGCAAATTGAAGAAAAGTAAGTTTTAACTACTGAAACATAGTTCACTTATTAAATTCTCTCATTTATCAGTGATACAGTTTAAGAAAATCAGTAAGAATGCAATTTTTCCCCTACATAGTACCTGATGAAGCAAATTTTATTTAATTTGTTGTGTATATATGTGAGAAAACTTTGAAATCCTAAGTACCCTGAAAATTCTGTAATGTTCTTTTATTTAGTAAGAAAATGTGGTTAAAATTATAGGTGCAGGAAAGATAAGAATGTTTTTTGCTAAAATTTATAATCACACTTAGGTCATTATTATTCCATTTTTTTCATGCTGTCTTTGAAAATGTGTTTCATATAATTTGAGTTTAATTCAGACAAATAATATGATACTTTGAGAACTAAGATTAAGTGCTGAAATTGAATTTTCAAGATTAAAAAAATATACATATAATGGTATCACATACTAAGGACTCAAAATGAATATGATACAAAACTGGAAGATGAGGTTACCAAAAACATGTTGAACTTCAGTTCAGCTTCTCAGAGTTAGAAAACAGATCTTTCAATGGTTCTCACCTGCTTAGACATGCAAAACTTTTTTTCACAGTTTTTGAATAATTATAATATCATATTGCATAGGGGAAAAAGTGATCGAGTTGGTGAAATTCAGTCCCACATCTTAATATTCAGCATAGTTTAGTAGATTGTTTCAGTTACCTATGGATTTTGTGGAAAATGAAAAAGGTGTCTAGTAGAAAAAAATCATGTTATGGGACATTTTATTTAAACTGCTGATTCCCATGAGGTAATTTTTTTAAAAATTAAGCAGCTATAGCAAATCACATGAGTTGCTAAAATGTGTTTTGCACATATTTTCCCAAGTAGACTAATTCAGAGAAGAAAATCTTAGTAATTAGCAGTAACCAACAGGCAGAAGTTCAAAATGGATAACTAATGTGAGATCTTCCAATGGTGTTTTGTAGCAACGTCAGTATATTCTATAACTCGAAGCACTACCACCGATAAAATAACTAATGTCGGATCCAAACATGTGTATGTATAACCCAGATTTGCTATTTTTCAAAACTGATATAACCTTTTTCTATTATTTTGTAAAGATCAATTGTTTGGTGATTGCTTTACTTAAGTATTCAAAACAAAAGATACAAAACTCTCCAAACCTGCAAATTCAAAATAGGAATAAGTATCTGTTCTACATCTTTCAGTTCAGTTGTACCTTTTTTTTATGTTTTTTGTTTGTTTGTTTATACTTCCTACACTAAGAATTTAATTTTACATTGTATAAAAAGAAAAAGTGTATCTCACTTCATCTCTGGGTGCGCTGTTTTAGAATTTACATGAAAGTTTGAAAGTAATAAAATTCATGTACTTGTTAGTACTTAGGTGATTGCAAGAAAACTTGTCTTCTGTGAGTGATCTTTCCTTTTTCCCAAATGAGTCATATAAGAGAGCACAGAGGAAATTAAAGCTAATTCTGCTGACCCATGCCTATGTCAAAGCAGACATGAAGAATGGGAAAGACCCCCAAAAACTGGAAATAGAAATGTCCCAATTTAAAAAAAAAAAGTTTTATAGGAAACACTAGTGTCAGATTTCAGATCTCATTTGCCTCATAATGGAGTTATTTGTATATGACAGGCCATTCACAAGTCCTTTCTACCTTTTATTTTTTGCAATATTTTTTCAAAGTTTCTCATAATAAAAAATGCTATGTTGTGGGGGAAAAAATGTTATCTGCAAGAAAAGAAAAAGCACTCTTAAAGTTAATAATTGATACACTATTTGGACTCATGAATGGACCAGTATTGTTTTGGACAAAAAATGTTAACACTATCCCTTCAAAGTTTTTATTAAGAACTTGGCTGAGACACTAGTGATATCCTTAAATATGTTCAAGTTGGCACAGAACTTAGAGGAAAGCTGATCTTTAGATATAATTTTACGCAAAAAAAGACATATTTGCAGGTTGGATTGATGTGGACCATATCTAACAAGAAGTATTTTGGTAAAGATAAATGTCAATTTCTACTTAGGTCTGAAAATGGACTAAAACATGGAGAAAAGGGAAAGTATAGTTCCAGCTTTGTGAGGCCATTATAGTAAAACATAAAACTTTGGATGGAAGAATAAAGTAAACTATCTTTCAAGTTTCTTCTACTATGATATATTTATTACACAATACTACAGGAATTTGAGAGTTGAGAAATTATGTATGAGCAAAGTTCTTTGTATTTTTCTGTGTAGGAAGAAATCCAGTTGTACATGACAGGATTACTCTGGTCCTTGGCTAGCATCAGAATGATCTGATAGTCTAAGTTCAGTAACAAAAATAGGTTTTTGTTATTGTTGTTGTTTGTTTTTATATATGATCAGTTATTTAATTAGGTTCTTGGCAAAAAATTTAGAGCACCAATTTGTGAGGATAAACTCCATTTGTAAGGGCAAACATGGATTGCAGGTAGCCCTGGAGCTGAGGAACAGCTTTGATTTTTGGTAAAATTTGCGAGTCCACAGCTTTCTGATCAATCTTGAGCTCTGAAATCTTCTATTTCTCCTCTGTGTTGAAGATCTCACTTTCCTGATGTCTGGGCTTCTGCAGTTTCTTTTTCTTGAAGTAAGCATCGGTAAGATGCTTTGGGATTTTTACTTTGCTAATATCAATTTTCATGGAGGTGGCGATGACAAATTTCTGGTGTGTTCTATGCAGTAAAACTTGATTGAGAACCAGCATCCCAGTTACAAGTAGCAAGCCACTGCTCAGCTGCTTCAGGGAAACCACTCTCTTTCCTCTGTGGCGTCCAGCAAGGATGATCATAATGGTCCTAGGAATGATGCTAGCTCACAGCTTTCTCACATGCTGACTGAAGGATTTTTTGCCCTGGCTCAACAGCTTTGAAGGCACATCTTCAGTAGGATAATACCTAGGCATTTTGTGCAGTTTAACCACTCGTGTACCACCATTCTTGTCTCCACAACATGGTTTTGTGACAGTCACAAGAACCTTCTCCCTTTTTCTTTTCGATCATGGATTTAGTGTCCGAGTATTTCCTCTTGTACGTGGCCTTCCTGGAATACATGGCAGACTGGGAGTATCTGCCGATGCCCTGGACTAGGACCAGGTTTCCACTGCAATGGGGCTTCCCCTTCTTGGGCTTTTTAGCCTTAGGGTCACCCTTTTTAACCTTGTCACTGGCATCAGCCTTCTTGGCTTCAGGTTTCTTCTCCTTA
>NW_006159990.1:2590555-2598816 GCF_000334495.1 Tupaia belangeri chinensis | reverse complement strand
GCAGGTAGCCCTGGAGCTGAGGAACAGCTTTGATTTTTGGTAAAATTTGCGAGTCCACAGCTTTCTGATCAATCTTGAGCTCTGAAATCTTCTATTTCTCCTCTGTGTTGAAGATCTCACTTTCCTGATGTCTGGGCTTCTGCAGTTTCTTTTTCTTGAAGTAAGCATCGGTAAGATGCTTTGGGATTTTTACTTTGCTAATATCAATTTTCATGGAGGTGGCGATGACAAATTTCTGGTGTGTTCTATGCAGTAAAACTTGATTGAGAACCAGCATCCCAGTTACAAGTAGCAAGCCACTGCTCAGCTGCTTCAGGGAAACCACTCTCTTTCCTCTGTGGCGTCCAGCAAGGATGATCATAATGGTCCTAGGAATGATGCTAGCTCACAGCTTTCTCACATGCTGACTGAAGGATTTTTTGCCCTGGCTCAACAGCTTTGAAGGCACATCTTCAGTAGGATAATACCTAGGCATTTTGTGCAGTTTAACCACTCGTGTACCACCATTCTTGTCTCCACAACATGGTTTTGTGACAGTCACAAGAACCTTCTCCCTTTTTCTTTTCGATCATGGATTTAGTGTCCGAGTATTTCCTCTTGTACGTGGCCTTCCTGGAATACATGGCAGACTGGGAGTATCTGCCGATGCCCTGGACTAGGACCAGGTTTCCACTGCAATGGGGCTTCCCCTTCTTGGGCTTTTTAGCCTTAGGGTCACCCTTTTTAACCTTGTCACTGGCATCAGCCTTCTTGGCTTCAGGTTTCTTCTCCTTAATATCCTTCTTTGCAGCTTTTTCACCTGCCATTTTGTATAGTGGGAAAGATAGTAACATAAGTAGTTTTTAAATTTCTCTTGAAATTAGAACACTTATTCTAAGTAGTCACTCATTTTAATGTTGGGGAAAGAATGCATCTGCTTTTACTTTCTAATGTACTCCTTTTACTCAAATTGACAGAATAATTGGAAAAATAATTTTAAACAATTATGAATATCGTCATGATTTTGGTATGAGAGACCTTTTCCAGTATCCCTTTAAAACCTTTATTTTTAATAAAGTATGTTTTATGTTGGCAATAAGGTTAGTGGGAAATGAGTTTACTGCAAATGATATTTTTCAAATAAAATTGGTGCTACCTTTAGTCTGAAAAAAAATCAAAAGAATTATGGCATGACAATCATATTGATCTTATAAGAACATTTCTCCCACTGAGGTACTATGTTTAAGGTTCTTAAATAACCCAATTAGGGACCTGTAAGAAAGAAAGAGAGAGAGGGAAAAAAAAAAAGCCTGGCCAAATGATGACTAATTAGAATGACAGGCGTTCTTCTGACTCATGGGGGAGTCACAGTACCTAAGCAGTAAAAATAGTGTCTCATTAGTCTTTTAAACATTATTCCCAGGTTTCCGTGAAATTGATATTTAATCACTTTCCCAGTGTACAGCAGGCACTTATTACACAGGGAAGACATGGGGAGTGAAAAGTTTATAAAATTTCTGTCAATCTCTTCTCAATTTGAAGAATGATTCATTATAATGGGCCACCAGTGGCAGAGGGACACTGAATAGGAGCCTGTAATTAACTTCGCTTCCTGCTTTATTGATGGCATTTGCTGGGTTCTGAGATTAGGCGGTGTATCTTGGGGGATGTGCCCTGTGGAACGTGCTGTGCCGTAGTCCGCACTACATCTAAATCACACCTACAGATGTATTATTAGTCACAATTCCAGAAACTGAGTTTTAGAAATGTGGGGCTACTTTCAAGAATTTGGAGACCAAGTATGCTATTAGAGTTGAGCGCATAGATAGCAGGACTGGCTTCAAAGGCAGAGGATGCACATCTAAATGTGGAGACAACTGTGAAGAACAAAAAAATTACTTTAAAATGATATAGACCATCTGGCCGCAGTTTCAGGCCTTGAATGCTACTACTTGACAGACTGAGACAAAATGAGAGACCCAGGTTTGATTCCTAGAAGACCCTACAAAACAGGGCACTTGCAGTGGTGAGCCCCTGTAGTGCCATCTATTTGGGAAACTAAAGGAAAACAATCAGAACACAGTGAGAATCTGTCTAAAACACCATGCATGCACACACATACACACCACAAAAAATAAATTAATGGAAACAGATGATATAGAACAATGTTTTCTTCTAAAAATTGTCAGTATATTTTATCTCTATTTTTAGGAAGGATGGCTATTCCTTTGGAAATGTTGAATTCATCTTTACTGTTGCTAGATGTTTAAACAGAATAGAAGTATGGTTGTAGGAGCTATTTAGTGTTGTCATTAAGGCCAAACTTTAGCTTTCTTGTACATACATGGAATAATAAGTAATGGCAGTCCAAAAACCACCCCTTCCCCCAAATATCAAAGCATATTTTTTCACACTTCACGAGAGTAGCAAAAGATGAATGCCCTAAATTCTTTCATCTAATTATTCATTTAACAAGCAACCTTTATTTCACAGACATAGCCTGACAATTTTTGTGGCTAGTCACTACACATGATGATAGGATATTTATTCTTCCTTTTTAATTTTCTCTTATAGAACATCACTATACTTCATATTTTCAAAACACATTCATGACGTATTTATCATACTTTATATTGCTGAATTCAACAGGTTTTGGTTTCCCGCTTCCAGTCTACTCCTAGGAAAATAGATGGTCTCTTTGAGATAGAAGGCTAGCCAAGAACTTTGCAACACTACCTACTAAACTAGTCCAGTATTGTTGCCCTTATGAAGCTCATGAGCTACTGGGCATACGGACATGAAAGTTGTTATAATACAATACAATGAGTACTTTTCTGGCATATGCTACAACTTCTTTAGCGAGAGTTAGGAAGAGAATTCAAAGTTACTCTATTTGAGATTAAGAGTGAGCAGTATTGGGGTGGCAGATGGTATAGAGGTTAAGGCACTGGACTTCCAAGGGTTAAATATGGTTCAAGTTCCAGATCTAGTAGCTTGAAAATCCTGTGTGTATGTGTGCCCCAAACCCTGAGAGGAGAATGGAGAAATGATTGCAATGTGTTCATCCCCCTGGGAGGTGATTTCTTACTTTCCCTCTACCTATCTCTCTCTGGAGAGCACATGTGCCCTATGGCAAAAATCTAAATAAATAAATAAGAGGATAGTATCAATAAATCATAAATACCTCAAGGATCTACAAACTCTTATGTTTGCATGATCCAGTAGAATGCATTATTCTGTAAACCAGAAAATTAGTTTCATTACAATCACATTAAACAAAATTGGAGGAAAAAGGCTCTAAAATTTAATTTAGTAAAGTGAAAAATATACTTGGATTTTTGCCTTAATAAAAAAATAAGACTTTATAAAACATCCTTCTGAAATTTGCCTTATTACTTGAAATCTCCACCAAATATACTTTCAAGTGAATGTCTTTATATATTTCAAAATTTAGAAGAAATAAATAATATTCAGCATATCACCACTGCATCATCTGAGGCAGAGATGTAGCTTTATCAAACTTCCTTTTTACTGTCACATAGCCTTTATAAATCATGTGCTCAAACCAAGACCTAAATTTTCTAATGTGCATTCCACTTTTCTATTAAGGGAGAACCCTCTAAAGACCACAAAGGGGCCAAATTATCTAAAATATTAAAGGCTTATTATATTTCTACTAAATTATCAATTTTGTAAAACAATTAAACAGGGAAAGCCAATTAGTGTAAAAGTGGTCTTTAGAGTATAATCATTAGTTAGAAGCTTGTTTGATAAGGTTAGGTCCAAATCTAATAAGTTAAACCCCCAACAGAACTGTAATAGAGCCTTAGTGGCAGTTTTTAACAGAATCAGTCTCTAAATAGAAACCACAGAAATTAAGAAAATTAAAAAAGAAGTTATTTTTGCCACAATCAACAAAATCTCTATAGAGCTATGTCAAGTTAGAATCAGAGTAGTTTCTTAATTATAATCACCAGAAATTTATTTGTACCATAAATCAAAATTATTGTTAGTTTCACTTTCTTCCAATAGAGTGCATTTTAGGGTTATCCAGGTTAAAAAATTACAAAAAGAAGAGGCAAAATATAAAATAAAGCACATTTTGCTAGTACATCAAAGGAGAAAAAAAGGTTTATATAAATAGATTTGCTTATTTATCATGAACTCACTCAACTTCTGGATTATTAAATTACTTTCGATAAAGAATTGGACTATTTTTGGAAAAAGGAGATGTAGACTAATAAATATTAACATATTGGCCTATTTGAGTAAGAAAAGTTATTCACTTTTATTTTTTAAGTGTATAAAAGTTAAAATTAGGTGGTCATAATTTATTTTCATAAGCTTTCTCAGCTACGTACTGATATATTCCACTTGAATATTATATGAAAAGACATGAATAAAATAATACATTTGGGGTCACCAGGTGGTCTGGTAGTTAAGGCACTGGACTCACACATGCTTGACCAAGATTCCAGTCCCAGACCCAAGCAGCTTGAAGATCATGCCAGGCACATGGGCATGCAAGTCCAAACTCCTGAGAGGAAGATGGAGAAGAAGGAATTGTGGAGTGGCCATCACACTTGGGGGTGATTTCTCACTTTCCCTTTCACTGTCTCTCTCTGGCTAGTGCACGCATCCTATGGTCAAAACCTAAAAAAGGGATAGAGATCACAAAAAATCATTTTCTCTGTTCACCATTTCCTTCCATCTTTTCAAACTCCATTCTCTGAATTCTAAAGGAAGTAGATAATTAACATGACCAGATCATCTACCCATCTACATTCAGGAAAGGACAGATTGGTCATTAGGGAACAGTTGGCTGATTACAATGTCTCCTACACAGCCTCACACAAATATGCCCTTCAAGTGGTTACATAAGCATTCTAAACAGTTATTTGCTTCTCACTGTTCTTTATAGTTTCCTATTATTTTATATTCATATATTTTACCACTTACTTTAAAATACCAGTGCCGTTTAATAATTTATTTTGACATATTAATTTTGTAGTATCATATTTTGTTCTTTTTCAGCAACAGTGTACTGAAGCTACACTCTATTAACACAGTTGCATAAATAATCATGACAGATCCCTCAGGTAATTAAAAAATAAAATAAAATGAGCATCTGTTTGTACAAATTAATAATGTGAGTGATAATATGAAGGTTAAAGGTTAACACAGAAAAAAATTGGACATGGTGCATGAACACAAAATGAATTATTACATGGCTATGTAATTTTATTGCTACCACTTACTTAATTATGCTGTATATCAAACGAACAATTAAAGAAGCAGGCTCTTACTTCAGTGTCCTATTCATACAACTATATATTAGTTTATACATTTAAAATTGTGCTAGTGCATAAATCTCACAGCAAGGTATAATATCAAAATACAATTTGCCTCATTAATTGAGAACTTCATAAATGCACATTCAAAATACATTTCAAAAGAACTACCGGTAGTGCAAATAGTGCAAATACATGTTCTGAAGAGCATCACTGTGTTTTTATGATTCTGGCAACCTGTTTTCAGATACTAACTTTCTTATAAGCAATGTAAATACAAATAGCTACGTAAGTCCACTGATGAGGGACTGGTGAGGAAGGTACATTCTCTCCTGACCATCCTCCTTGATCTGGAACCTCTGTGAGGAATTCAATCAACACCAAATTTCTTAACAGTCTAATGGGGAATTGACACCCAATAAAAATGACTGATAAAAAGGTGAAAAAGGAAAACAAAAGCAAAACACATCTACTCTAGTAGTCACAGTAAAACAAATTGAAATATCTCTATACAGGTCCAGCTGCAGTGACACAAATTAACAATGACTCTGCAATGCTGGAACCATATAAAAGATCAGAGTTCACTTCCTGGCTCAACCTGTACACACTGCATACTGAGTGCAAGTAGCACTCAGGGGAAGATCATGGCATGACACCCTGTTGTTGCTTTCCTTTCTCTCTCTGTCTGTCTTTCATGAAATAAATAAATAAACTAAAAAAACCTACATGTAGAAAAAAATTTCAGTTATCTAATATTCTACAACAAATTATCTTAAAACTTAGTTTCTAAATTGATAATCTTCAATTTATGTCTTTGCAGTTATACAATGTGGGCAATGATAACTCCTCTGTGCTCTAACAGCAGTATGGCCTTACTGCAAATGGATGGCCCACTTCTATGGTGACCTCTGTCACATTTCTGGAAATTAAGAAGACAGTCAAATGAGAAGTCAGCTGAATCTGCTGTCTAGATTCTTTGATAATCTTTTATTTATGTGGTCTCTTCATTTGAGAGAGCTAGACACCTTAGAGCATGGGGAAGAGGCATTAGGGTAGTTAGACTTCTTACATGATGGCTGGTGTTTCCCAGAGTGCAAAAATACAATTCACCAGGTCTTTTTAAAAGGCTTAGATTTTGAACGAACACATCTTTGATTCTTCTCCATTCTATTAGTGAATCAGTTTATGGGCCAAATCTGATTCGATGACAGGAAACTATATGGATCCATAAATTCTGGGGGCCACTAACATAATATTCTACTTCGACAAATAATTTCCATTTAATTTCTAAAAGTAAAAAACAATATATTTCTATACTCAGTAAAAATTTCATTTTAGCTTAATATAAATACATGTGTGTATCTGGACTTTTCCAAGAATTTGATATCAAGTATCTAATCTTAAATGTCCTTTTTTAAAGCAATGAAAAGTCTTACAGCAGATTCTTTATATTTCGTTCCTATCCCCTACCTCATTAAGTTTAGTTTTTAGCTGTGCTCGTCATTGTGTAGAATTGGCCCAGTTGGCAATGGAAGGAAGCTGATGTAGCCACTGGGGTCCTGTTACTTGAGAAGATGTAGTAATGTCCATGCCATCCTTATCAGATTACAAATGCACTCCTGGCCATGTTTCTCACATTCTATTTCTGTCTTGCATAACAGTCTTTGAGTTCATTAAAAGCAGTGGTAATAGTGAGATAAGCAGTTTCTTTCAAAGGCAATTTCTTAGCATTTTATGCAGGAGAAGATGATAAAATAGCAATGATAATTCAAACCTGGTCAATTTTTTTAATTTCTTAAATTATAATCAAATTATAACCAAATTTTCTTAGCCCCTAAATTAATTTTCTAGATTAACTTTAGAACCATATTTGAAACTGAAATTTTTTAAATGTTTTACGCTACTGTTCACTAGCCAGCGCTATGATAATGTGGCTTCCAATTGAGTGCAACATAAATTCATGGCACTTATATATTTGGAGGTTCCAGTGTCTGAAAGAAGGTTCACAGTAAGTACCTTTGAGTAGAAACACCTGTAATAAACTTGGAACCATTAGTTTAAACACATAAATTAAAACAGTGAGCATAACTTATTCAAACAGATGTTCCTTTATTGGCCCACAATCGTACCTAACAATACTAGATACACCTAATATTTAAAGTGTAGTTATTGAATGACTTCTAACCTATAAGAACTTAAACTACAGAAGAAATATTTCACACATATGTATAAATCAATTAAACTTTATACAGTAATTCATTATTATATGTCAAAAACTTTTAGATAAAAAGAAACTTTGGAGCTGAATGGTAGTGCAGGCATAACCCAACACTGAAAGGCTAACCTACATAGGAGGGCTCTGAGACTTCCCTGACAGTGCCATGCACCCATGTTTATGATCCATGGCTGCTGAAATTGAGGGTAGGTGCCGGGGTCCAGCCTCGGCGTGGGTGGGTTATCTCGACGAAGGCGGCGAAGGTGAACAGAAAACAGAGGCCTCGATGCCTTTTCATGCACGTCCTATGCTGGACACCCCTCAGAGATCGCTCTCTGAGGAGTGACAACTGCTAGGAATCATCGTGCGTTTTTATTGAAAACGTGTTACATGCAAATAAAGGGAGAGGGGCTAGTGTTTCAATTAACAGCTCATAAAGTTTTTAACAATAGAGAACAAAGATTCTATTCAGGGTTTGATTAAGTGTGGGTCTAGTGCAGTTCCGCAATTGTATGTGGGCCTCATGGAATGCAGTTTCGGGAAAGCGGTTCCGGTAAGCAGAGGCGGTGCAGGAGCCATCTTGTGATTACTGGGAATGGTGCTGAGAAAAGAAAATCTCAAGAATAGATCTTAGTTTTTATGGGTCTAATAAAGAATGATACTTATACAGTTTTGTAGGGATCTAAAACTTAATTTGAGGAATCCTAATATATTTATCTATTTCACTTGGAGAGGGCAGAGGTGTCCTGGGCCAGTTTTGGCCTAATCCTATTTTA
>NW_006159990.1:2574543-2590391 GCF_000334495.1 Tupaia belangeri chinensis | reverse complement strand
ACATGCTAACTGACCCAAGCGTTGTTCCAAGGTGGGGGGGGGGTGCACAACAGTGGTCTTGCCCACGTGTTGATCCAACCAGAAGCGGAGCTCAAAGGTGGGGGGGCTCAGACAGATCCTGGGGCCTCCCTGGGTCAGACTCCTCCAGGTAGGTTGAAGCTCTAAGGTACCGTTGGGGGTACCTGTTCATTTTGACTCAGAGTGTGTGTGTCTTTTACTTATGGAAGAAAAATAAAGAAACTTAAAAAGACATCTATTAAACACACACACACACGCACAGAGTATAAAAGAAGAAAATACTTAAACATACTGAAAGTGGTGGTAGAAATTGCCAAAAAGAGTTAAACATTAAAATACTGTTAACACCCAGGTATATGGAAGGGTTTGAGAAGCAGCATGAACAAATACAAAGATGAGATAAAGACCATATTTGAAGGTGTCAAGGCTTTTCCCTGGACCAGCAGTTGGCATAATGGCTATGTTGTTGGACTCCCATGTAGTTGATTGCTGTTCGAGTCCAGGACCGAATGGCTTAAACTCACACCGGGCACATATGAGTGTGTGCTCATGATCCCAAGAGGAGAATAGAAGAGAAGAGATTGTGGCATGACCATGCCCCCAGGGAGGGGGGTGATTTCTCACTTTCTGTCTCTGTCTTTCTGGTGAGCACACATGCCCTATAGCAAAAGCCTCCCCCAAAAAAGAGACTTTTCCTTCTTGGCTATCAAAATCTCTCTTCTTCTAATCATGGTGTAATGATTATGTCACTGGACTTCCACATGGCGACCGCGATTCAAGTCCCAGACCTGGCAGCTTGAAACTCACACTGGCCCATGCACATGCATGACCAAGATCCCAGAAGGAGCACGGAAGAGAAGGGATTACAGTGTGGCCATCTCCCCTGCGGAGTAATTTCTTGCTTCCTCTCTCTCTCTCCAGTGAGCACATGTATCTTATAGTAAAAGTTTCTCTTGGAAAAGAAAAAGAAAAAAAAGAGGCCAACCCCTTTTCATTGTGTGCATTTTGGGTTAAAAATCCCCTATACCTACCCACTATGAAAATTAAAGGGATTGTTGGATGCTATTTTTGCAATCCCTATCTAATAAAATTAAGATAGGCAAGTAACCCTGATGGATAATCAACACTACTTCTGGACGTTGAATGCCCAGGGGAGTAACACTGGCTGGGATTCTTTTGCTACCGAAAGTACAAGGCAAATTTGTTACTGGTACTAAGATTTCTGAAGGCAGCATTTTATTTAGTCTTAGTTTGGCTATCTAGTCTTAAATTGGATTCCGTAAGTGCCTCCATATCCTTCCAATAAATGTGTTTTTGGCACTTAATGTGAGAAAACTTGGAGCCTCAATATTTAATGGTAACTTTCTGGATGAAATAAAAATGTTACACCAGTTTTTAAGATTTAGAGATGCGGACAGTCTCAGCATCTGTCAGTTGCTAGTCCAAACCATGCTGGTCTCACCGAGGCAGAGTTGATTGGCAAAAATGACAAAGTGATGTGGATGGAAGATGTTACAAAACAGAGGGAACAGGTAAAGGGTGAAGCTACAGAGAAAGCTGGGAAAAATAAGTGAGAGGTGAAGTGAGAGTTACTAAACAGGGAGAGTCACACACACATACACAAATCTAGCATTTATTGAACACTTATTATATATCTAGCACATGATTCATATTATTTACCAAATTAGGGGAAGCCTGCAACCCACCTCACTTTAAAGTTTTTACACAGGGGAAGTAAGAAAGTGATGAGAGGAGTCATACTTGGCTGACTGGAGAACAAACCAAGCCTGCGCCCACACCTGTAGGAGAGGCCATTGCCTACAGATGAAAACTGAGTGCTCCCTGAGTCATGATTAGTCCATGGGGAAACAGCTAAAAAAATATTATTGACAACAATAGAGAAACTCAGGGAATATAGGAACTAATTTGTAGGAGTGGGTGAAATATTTAAATTATGACACAATGAGCTTGAGGGGACAGAATAGCAAGTGAAAATATATGGTATTAAAATTGGGATCCAAAACCAGCAACATACACTGATCAGAGAAACCTAAGCATAGAAATCTGAAGGACAAAGAATCATCTCTCACTGGGATAAAAGTAGAAAGAAAAGAATAAAATGATAAACCATGAGCACTGGAGAAAACAGCTTTAAGAGAGGAAAGAATAGAAATGAGTGAAAGAGAATTAAAAGGTAAGACAAACCAGTGTTAAAGTGTTGTAAGCAACACCTAGGGAATGTGAAAATGTGACCAACAATATCAAGAACAAAATTAAAAGACAAACCAGTGTTAAAGTGTTAAACCAGTGTTAAAGTGTTGTAAGCAACACCTAGGGAATGTGAAAATGTGACCAACAATATCAAGAACAATTAAGACTAAAAAAAGATAGTTAACATTTATGTTTAATTTTCATTTCAGAGGATCAGCTTCAGAGTGATTCATTTGGATATGTTTTTCTAATACATCTTTATGGCAATAGCTCTGTTAGATAATATATTAATGCACTATATTCTCAGGGAGTGGTTACCGTGATGTATTTCTCTAATGGTAGTGCTGTCCAATACACTGCAGATACTGTACCAAATTTAGTTTAATTACACAATTAAGCCACTTCCTGACAGTAATATACTGACTACACATAAAATAATCTGTTTTCTTACACTGTATAAATAATAACCTGAATAAAAGTGTTACACAATTAAAAACAAAAAAATACAATTAAGAAAGGTCTAACATTATCCCTTATAAATAATAGCCTCAGGATCTTAAATCTTGATAGTCGTTATGATAGATTAACCCTAAAGAGTAACTGGAAGAAGAGAAATTTAATTGAAAAGCCTCTTATTTGCATTAAAAGCACAATTAGTGTTTTTTGCATTTGAAATATATATCATATATATATATATACAAATAACGACCCAGGGGATGGCCACAAAGTAATCCTTTCTCCTCCATTTTCTCAGGATTTGGGTTACATGTGCACACAACACCCAGCATGATTTTCGAGCTGCAAGTTTTGTGATTCAAACTGTGTCATTGTCCATGTGGAATCCAGATGCCTTAATCTCCATGCTATCTGCTGGCCATAAATACACTTTTTTAAATTTTTACTTAAATTTATTTATTTACATTCATTCACTATACATCATTACAACATACAAAATGAGATTTCCCATCCAGAATACACTGTATATTGGCTCAATCAAGCACATCAACATACATGTTATCAACAAATAATTTTCCATTTCTCATTTCCTGTATATTTTGCTTTTATTTTTTTGCCATCCTGATTTCCTATCCTTCACCCTCTGCCATGTCCCACCCTCCTCCCACATTGTCTCTGGTATCCATGGTTGCTTTCTAAGCCTTTCCCCCCATTTAATTGATTTGCTAATGAACTTAATTAGTCTAAATATTTCCAATAGCAAGTACAGCTGATATATACATATACATGAACACAAGTCTAACTTTAGGCATAAACTTCAGTGAGTAGAATGAATATACTATAAAGTAGCACCTAGCTGGGGCTATATAGCTTACCGCAGTCATCAAATACATATTTTCAGAAATACATTTTTTATAAGTAGATATATCATTGTTTTTCATCACCTTTTACCTAGGATAATCTGGGTATGTGATCATTTTAGTGAGCATGTACTAATAATGTTTATCAGCGATGATTTTACATTCTCTGCAAGTATTTTCTCATTTTATTTCTCACAAAATTTCAGTAGGGGGGCCAGACAGTTGTTCAGCAGCCAAACAATGCTCTGTAAGGCAGACCCACACTGGGAGGTTTTGTTTCATGTCCAGAGACCTCCCTGGGTATGCTGGTCATAAGCTTGTCCTTGATCCAGGGTTGGCTGAAACTGGCAAAATATTACAATGTCAAGACTCTGTTGGAGGTATGATCTCTCTGTCTCTCTCTCATGATATAAATACATGAGTTAAAAAAAAAAAAAAAAAACCTTGAATAAGACAGATAATGTGGTAAGCAGTTAGTTAGTTATGAGTGGGCAGCCCTAAGAGAAAAGTGAAAGGCTCACCTAGCCCTGGGCAGCAGGAGGGTGAGACAATTTGCCATCTTCCTTCCTTGGGGCCCTAGGGAAGCATACAGGGATGATTCATAGATTTTTCTCTTATCGAAAAGACCCAAGCAAGCATTTTGGTCAACACCATAATCCCCAAGTAAGCGTTTTGGTCAACGCCCTAATTCCCACTAGGTCAATGCCCTAATTCCCACTAGAATGATGAATTAATTAGGCAGTCTAATTAAACAACCTGGCTCACACTGGGCATGAGCAATAAGGTAATCAAATTCCTCCTTGTTCTTTACCTGTGAGAGAAGTGGGCAAGCACAGGAGAAAGCACGCAAATTCTAATTCAAACGAAGGACGTAGGTAGTATGACAGACCTCCCATCAATAAATATTCATGATCACCTCTAGTAATGAAAGTAACAATTAACCAGTATCAAGTGCAGTTGCCACCTAGCAATCTGCCCACCCAAGAGCCTTTTTGGGTATGCTTTCCTTTCTTCCCTATTAAATCTTTTCTACCTACTTCATTCGTGGTTGTGGTTTCATTTTGCGCCTAGGGACAGATCTCTAATTTTAGTGATCTGGACCCAAAGAACCAAGGACATCACAATGCAGCTCAACATTTTCCCATCCGTTAACAATACTACTAGTAGCCTCATTTTATAAAGTAGGTAACAGAGACTCGGAAATACAAAGATTTGTTCAAGGATTGAGAACTATTGAATAGAAAGTAGTAGAACAAGCATTCAAATTCAGACTTCCTGTCAAGAGTTTGAATTCCTTAACACCCTCCAGATAAAAACATGTCATAATACGAAGTGAACTGACCCCTTAATCACCCTGCCAGAAATTTGGGGACACACATAGACCTGACTTAAACTATGTTGTAAGTGGTTACAAAAATTCCTTATTAAAGTCCTTAGAGAATTTATATCAGGAAGGACTCTGACACTGTGAACTATCAAGGAATTGGTTTAAGATCTAGAAACCAGTTGTTTTGGAGGAGCCTGCCCTCTAAGGAAACAAATCTTAGAACTGAGTTTCCTAGTCTTCCACATTCCCTCACCTGGCTCTAAAAGACCTACACCTTCAATGTATTGGAACATCATCTTTAAGTACTTCTCTTTGTTTTTGTTTTGTTTTGTTTTTGCTTTTCTATTACTGGAGAACATGTGTGCTTGCCAGAGAGAAAGAAACTCTCAGCTGGCACAGTCACTCTGTAATCCTTTCTCCTCGATTTCTTCTCAGGATTTTGAGTATGCACTCACATGTGCCCAGCTTGTTTTATAAGCTACAGGGACTGGGATTTGAACCACAGTAGATCATGTGAGGTCCAGTTCCCAATGCAAATGCTTACTCACTGCTTTGCAGGGCTGGCCATTGGCTTTAAGTACTTTCTATAAGGGTAGAGAATTCACAAAAGGACCAAAGAATAAATTGATAGAAAAATTCTCAGGAAATATTTATGGAAAACATTAAGCCCCATGTTTGCCCTTTAAAACCCAGCTAAACCTCTACAAAATCTGCAGTGTGAGACGACCTCACTTAACCCCCTTGCCTTTAATTCATTCTTATTGATGTTCTACTTCTTGATCCTATGACCTACCCATGTCTGGCCTCAAACAGGCAAGAAAATGTTGTAAAGAAATTATGAATAAATTAAATTTAAAAAAATCATATCATATTTAACAATATTGAGTTATTTATGTATCTACATTTTTTGAAAATGGAAACTCATTTTTTTGACTTCTAATAAAAGTAATGTGTTTATTTGTTGAAAATAAGTGTAGAAAGTTGGAAGCATCTCCTAATCCTACTATATCATTTGCCCTTTTAACTCATAAAATGGATTAATTTTGTCATATATTTTAAAATTTATAAACTCAGAGACAGAAACATATATATTTGAGTGCTTATTTAACTTAATACATATACTTAAATATTTTATGTGGTTGAATAGTTTACTATTGTCTTGATTCACTTTATTGTTTAAGCAGTTTAATGTACATAAAAGCCTAGGTTATTTGATCAATCTGACAAGCATTTTTTTTCTTCCTATACATTTTCTATTGTTGCAAAAATTCTGTGTAAACATCCTTGGGCACACATATTTGCACATTTCTATTATCCTCAATACATATTGTTAAACTGCTCTCTTACTTATATTTTTAAAGTTTATTTATTTCCTGAAGATGAGAGAGACACACTTAACAGGATCTTTACACCTCAGTCCTCCTCCCAATCCTGCAGCCAGTCAGGACCACAAGAGCACATCATACACCCAAGATGCCAACTAGTAGATCTTTCCAGCATTACCACTGGCATTGCTCAACAGTGCCCCCTACTGTCCATGCTACCTCAGTTAGGTTTAAGTTCTTTTAAATTGACAAATTAATTTCCATTTCCATTACCACTGTTTTCAAGTAGGTATGTATTCACACCTTTACAAACAATGGCCACTGGTCATCTTTTTAAATGCTTTAGTATTCTCTTATTTATTTTAGAGGGATTTCAACAGCCATGAGAAGTAAAGGTAAGGGGAACCAGCAGGTAGCGTAATGGCTATGTTGCTGGACTCCCACGTAGTCGACCGCGGTTCATGTCCCGGACCCGGTGGCTTAAAACTCACGCCAGGCGCGTGTGCGTGCGTGCCCAAGATCCCGAGAGGAGAATGGAGGAGAAGGGATTGCGGCGTGACCATCCCCCCTGGGGGGTGATTTCTCGCTTTCTGTCTCTATGTCTCTCTCTGTCTGTCTGGCAAGTGCACGCACCCTACAGTGAAAATCTCTCAAAAAAAAAAAAAAAAGAGAAGTAAAGGTAAGAAACAATTGATATACCAAAATAAGAAGTCAGTAGAATTTGCAACTCTAATTTGAAGTACTATCATAATTCTTATTTAGTTTTTATAAAAAAAAATCAAAGTGGAATTTTTTTCTACTTTTTTTTATTTGATAGAGGATACATGCACTCAGCAGAAAAAAAATTAGGGGGGTATCCAGAGGGGGGAAGAGAGAGAGAGAGAGAGAGAGAAAGTAAGTAGATAGCACCCTCCCCCCTATGGGGAATGGCTACACTACAATCCCTTCTCCTCCACTTTTCCTTTTAAGATTTTGGCATGCACACACATGTGCCTGGATCAAGTCTCTGGATCTGAGACTTGAACTACATAGTTGGCCATCTGGCATCCAACAACCTTAACCACCATGCCACCTGCTGGTCCCAAACAGGACATTTTCATTCTATAAAGAATATACTTCATCTGAAAGTTTTGTTAAAAAATACAAATCTTCTGGTTTCTTAATATTAAAAACACAAGATTTTCTTGTAGTAACACCTTTTATAAGAATTTATCAACATCTTACAAATATTTTTAATAGATAGAAAAGCAAAGCATCCCTTGACATGAAAGTCTTTTACATTTGTAAAAAAGTTCAGCATCCCCTCAATAAACTGAAATCAGGATGATGAGGTCATTTCATACCACTAAGTACCAGGTTATCCATGCTTAGAGTAGGAGATTGTTCCCTTAAGGCAAATGCAAACTGCTCCAGATTGATTAGAAGGCATTACAGTGAGTCCTTTGCTGGTGCAGCTACTATTGTTCTGAAACAAACCTGAGCAGGGATTTCTGTTTTTTAAAAAAGTACCAAGTGGGAAAGTAAAAATGTCAGCAAACATAATATAAAATAAAGGTGATTCTATATGGGGTCTGGACTTAGAATTCAATTATTTGTTTTTTTCTGATGACCTCTAGAAGAAGCCCCAAATAGCTGCAACTCTGGAGACTTTGAAAGCTTTGGTGGAAGAAACCAATCTTTTTGAAATGTCTACCTACTTTTTTTAAATAAAAAATTCACTTCAAATTCTGGAAAATAAATGAAAAATAAACACAACACATAAAAACATAAATACAGTTAGTATGTATGAATATATATATATTTATGCACATAAGTGCATTGTGTTTATGTATACATTTGTGTGTATATAAGTATTTATGTATATTTGTATTTATATATGTATATATGATCTATATACTTCTCTGTATACATGTTGTATTTCAATAGAAAGGCTACTTCAAAATAGAAATAAACCTAGAATTTTATCTAAAATGTAGTAATTCTTACATTTTTTTTAAAAAATGAAACTTTAAAGTTTTGAGGAAAAGAAGAGAAAATAAATACTAGTTTTTTTCTAATAATAAACCAACAGCTACCATTCATTAGACAGCTACTATTCAGTTCTAGGCTGCATTAAGCAAGTTCTCAAGGAACTGCAAATTATATCTGTTAGTCTAAGAACCAACCTAAACCCCATTAACAAGAACAAAAGGTAATTTACATTGCATGAATTTATTTTTTATTATGTCATGCAGATATACACTTAATATAATTAAATCATAATTGCAATATACATGTATTTATACCAGTATTTGTAATAATACTGGTATAAATATATACACAATATATTTGTCTAGCAAATTTATGCTCTTTTATGCACTTTCTAAATTTAACTTTTGGTGTGTTTTTTCTGTCATATAAGCAGCTTTCAATAATCAAAAGGTAGGACTCAGGAAATATGAGATATATAGTATATTTTGGGGGGGGGGGTTAGAAATATATCGTCTCTTGGGGGGGGGGGGAGGGAGTGTTTTTTACTATAGAGTGTGTGTGCTCGCCAGAAAGACAGAGACAGACAGAGAGACAGAAACTGAAAAATCACCCCCCAGGGAGGATGGCCACACCACAACCCCCTCTCCTTCATTCTCCTCTTAGGATCTTGGGCACGTACACACATGCACCCGGCATGAGTTTAAGCCACCAGGTCCAGGACTCAAACAGTGGTCGACTACATGGGAGTCCAGTGATGTAGCCATTATACTAACTGCTGGTCCTGAAATATACAGTATCTTTAAGTTAATAACATCTATTTCCCACTTGACCTGACCATCTTATTAGCACAAAGAGTCCTGTGTCTATAGATCAGCTATGATGTAGCTAAGAAGTATCAGAGATGTTGTGGTCAGTGAGTACACATTAAACAGAAGGTAAATAGGATGATCAGATGTTTGTCATATAGACTTATATATAATATAGCCATAATATTGTTAAGGATTATTCTGTTAATAACATGAATTTGATCAAGACTCTGCCTCTGGTGATTATGTATTTATTCTAAAAGACCTGGGCAGACAGAATTTGGAACATGCCAGCAAATGCAATCATTCAAAATTAGTGACCTGGGGGATTGGGCATGAATCCTAAACACAGTATGAAAAATGATTATTCTGTGGGGAAGATTTAAAAAATACATTATACTCATTTCACCACTCAAAATATCAAAAGAAACCTGGATACATAAGCAATTCAAAACAGCAACATGGCTAATACTGGTTCCCTATTAGCTTTATGTTGCATAATACTTTTATAATGCTGTGAAAATGCTCACTTACAGTGAAGGGTAATGACTACAATAACACTTTATTCAATGCTTTAATTTGTCTCATGAATCATCCAGGCCAGTATAATTGCATTGTTAATATGACAATATTGGATAAACAGGTCATGTGCAAATGTAACAGGTCCTTCTGAACTGGGCCATGATAAGCACTTTCATGAGAGGATTTTCTGGGTAGATTTACCTGAATGTACCTTATTATCAGCTCTCTCAAGAAATGCACAATTTTTTGTAAATGTATGCATTAGACTAAATGCTGTCTTACAGAACTAAAAAGGGATCGTGGAAGATTTGCTGGGATTAAAAGTACTAGTTGGATTCTTTAAAATATTTATTCCTGCAGCATTAATAGTTTTATGCTACCAACCATGGAGATATTAACTTATTGCCTTTATTCTTAAATGAAGAGATGAGATATTATAATGAAATAATAAAATGGGAGCCTTACTTAGTTATAGAACAAGTTAGTGAAACATTTTATGTAAATGAGTGACTACATAGAAATATTTGAAAGATCACTAGGGATTGTAATGATTACATTTCAACAAGCATGGCACGAAACCATGTTGATTTACATTACAGAGAAAGGGAATGTAATTATGAATATGAATATGATAATACTAAAACATGTTGAAAATTATTGAAGAGATTTACTATCTTTAAATTGCAGTGAGAACTAGCAGGTGGCACAGTAGTTGGCCTCCCACATTGGCAACTGTGGTTAGAGTCCCAGAATGGGCAGCCTAAAAACAGCACACTGGATATGTGTGTGTGCATGCCCAAAATCCCAAGAAGAAAATGGAGGAGAAGGGATTGAGGTTTGGCCATCTCCCCTTGGGGGTAATTTCTCACTTTCTCTCCCACTGTCTCTCTCTGGGGAGTGCACATGCCCTATGGCAAAAACTTAAAAAATAAGTAAGTAAAATAACAACGAGAGGTCAGGGTAAAATATACACTACCTGAATTCCTGTCAAAATTCAGAAAATGTTCAAAAACAAATATATGGAGAAAAAACAAGATAAGTTGAAGTTCTATAGACTCTAATAAGAAATTAAAACATAGAGTTCTTCAATATGTGCAGAGCTCTGATTTTTTTTTCTTATTTTCCTTTCTCAGCTTTTGAAGGTCTAATTGTTGAGACCTACAGATTGTGAAACTTCCCCAGAGCATAGTGATAACTCTAAAACTACAACTAGATATTACTACAGACCTAGAATCTCTTTAGATAAACAGCAACACTACAATAAGAAGATGAGGGAGTCAGGACCAGCAGTTAGCATAATGGCTATGTCACTGGACTCCCATGTAGTCGACCATGATTCGCATCCCAGACCCGGTGGCTTAAACCATGCCGGGTGTGTGTGCGTGTGTGCCCAAGATCCCAAGAGGAGAATGGAGAAGGGATTATGGCATGCCCATCCCCCCTGGAAGGTGATTTCTCACTTTCTGTCTTTCTATCTCTGTCTGTCTGGTGAGCGCATGTGCTGTATAGAAAAAAAAAAAAAATCTCTCCAAGAATAAAAAAAAAAAAAAAGATGAGGGAGTGAATTATGGCTCACACATTTTTAAAAAGGTTTTTGCCATGGTGTGCATGCACACATTGGAAAGAGACAGAGAGGGACAAAGAGAACAAAAGTGAGAAATCACTCCCCAGAGGAGATGGCCATCCGTAATCCCTTGTCCTTCATTTTCCTCCTGGGATTCTGGGCGTGCACACACACACACATACACACACACACACACACGTGCCCAGTGTGATTCCCAAGCCACCAGGTCCAGGGACTCAAATCAGAATTGGCCATGTGGGAGTTCAGTACCTTAGCCAGCATGCCACCTGCTGATCCTATGACTTATATATGGGATGGCCACTGTGCAATCCCTTCTCCTCCATTTTCTTCTCAGGATCTTGGGCACCCATGTACATGCACCCAGAATGATATTAAAACCACTAAGTCTGGAACTTAAGCATATGCAAGTCCAGCAATGAAACCACTATGCCATCTGCTAACCCTAACTTGTACATTTTTTTAAAGAGGTTTTTGCTATAGGGCATGTGTTCTCACCAGAAAAACAGAGAGAGAGAGAGAAAGTGAGAAATCACCCCCCAGGAGATGGACACACTGCAATCCCTTCTCCTCCATTCTCCTCTCAGTCTCTTGGGCACACACACATGCCCAGCATGAGTTTAAGCCACCAGGTCCAGGACTCAAACCGTGGTTGACTACATGGGAGTTCAGCGACATAGCCATTATGCTAACCGCTGGTCCCTACCTGCACATTTTTAAAAATATTTTTGCCAGAGGGCATGTGTGGTCCCCTGAGAATGACAGAGAGAAACAAAGCACTTCCACCCCCATGGGCAATGGTCACACAGCAATTCCTTCTCCTCCATTTTTCCATTCTGTTGGGATCTGAGGCACACATATGCATACCTGGTGTGTTTCTCAGTGCATCTGGTTCAGGACTCAAACTGTGGGATAAGACATGTGGGCTCAAGCTGCCTTAACACCAAGACATGGTGCTATCTCTGGTCTACACATTCCTTGTGGTACTTTACAACCATTAGAAATAAAGATATTTTTAAAATGTCATGCTAATTTAGGGAATACTTGTGCTACAATGTCATGTGAAACAAAATATCACAACATAAAATCAGATTTCAAATGATAACTGAAATGCACAATCTGGTGGAAGGAGGCCATAAAGCTGTAGCAATGAATAATTCTGGGTCATTGAGGAACAGGGACTTTGTTTATTCTACTATTACAATTTTTTCTATATTTACATATAGTTATGTATTCTATAACTAAAGTTTACCAACATGACTTCTAAAAATGCCACTGGCTTCTTAGATTTGTTACAATCAGGGAAAGAAAGGAAATCAGTAGCAATGTCACGTCAATTCAGTGTTTGGATCAGATGAAGCTGAAATCCACTGAAGAACTTATCAGTGATTTCTCAGCACCCACCCGAAAAAAATCATCCCATTAGTATGTTTAATAATCACAACTATTTTGCTAAAAGTGTCAATATTTAACAAGGGCCATACTTTTCTGGAAAGTTATGTCTTTCAGTTGTATGGAAAGAGAAGAAAAAGAAAATGGAGCAAGAAGACAGAAATCAGAATGCCAGAAGACAATGGAGACTGGAGGAGTAGGGGACCCAGTAGTAATTAAACTTGCTAGGCAGGTATCAATGTACATGGGGTGGGGATGGGGGTGAACAAAGCAAATATATGGGGAAAGTTTCCAATAAACAAGCATTTGCTTTCTTTCTGAAAGCTTCTGGAATTCTAGAAACACTAATGCAAACAACTGAATTA
This sequence comes from Tupaia belangeri chinensis, assembly GCF_000334495.1. Classification (NCBI taxonomy): domain Eukaryota; kingdom Metazoa; phylum Chordata; class Mammalia; order Scandentia; family Tupaiidae; genus Tupaia; species Tupaia belangeri. The sequence continues at coordinate 2,577,556 of NW_006159990.1, read as the reverse complement.
TTTGGAACATTTACACACATGGTCTACCCAAACTCATTAAAAAAAAAAAAAGAAAAAAGAAAAAAATATTAGTTTCTATTCTCGGTCACTAGCCAAAATTATTATTCTATTAAGGTTTCATTCTACAGTATTATGCTATTAGTACTTTGGGACTTTAAAAGATAAATTACTCAATGACAAGAACCCCATTAATATCTCTACTGAAGCACTTAATAGGTTTTTTTTTTAATTGATCTTGATTCCAAGTATATCAAATATTATACACATTTTGGCTGAACTATTCACCCTACTGCCATTTTTGGCTAAATAAGCTCATTCCCAGTTCAAAAGTCCTTGTTCTTGATTTCTAGACAGAATAAAGAAATGCCAAAACTGATCTAACTGGAAGATAGAAGTTAACATTATTTGAGTTTCTAAATGTTTTTTTTTTTAAATATTTTACTTGTTGGGCCAGCCCTGAAGCCTATTGGTTAGGGAGCTAGATCCCACATGGTCAATTGTCATTTGAATCCTGGTACAGCAGCTGGAAAAATACGCTGGGTGCTCTTATTTATGTGTGCCTCAATTACCCCACAGGGTGGAAAATGGAGAAGGAATTGTGACATGACCGCATTCCATTGCCAGATATATTTTTTTCTCTCTCTCTCCCTCTGGCAACAGCATGCACCCTCTGGAACTTTAAAAATAAATAAAATTAAACAAAATGAAATTTTAAAAATTTACTCTGTTTTCCATATTATAAACATGCGGTTGATCACTCATTCGTTTTAAAAAACACGAATATAAATATACATGTGTATATATATATATATATATATATATATATGCATGTATGTGTGTGTGTTTGTGTATATATATATATATATTCAGAGTGAGGAAACCTTAAGAACAAAAGCTTCAATGAAAATAAAATTTATTAGATAAAAGCCCTAGATTCTCTAGCTCAGCTTACAAGTAAATAAATAACCTTCTGAACTGGCCTTCAGACTTTGATCTTGAGATTTTGAATGAGTTTTATTTTAATTCTAGTGAAGTCTTATTTGGATTATAGCTTCTGTCATGAAATATATGTAAAATATATGTACATTTTTTATCTTGTGACTGAAATGAAGTCAAACTAAATTTGTAAACAATTACGCTGTTTTTTTTTTTTAATGTAGTTTCATGATATGCATGTCCACCTGGTTCTGATACAAATACGTCATAACTACAGTGTTTGCGATCTTCCATTTGACACTGTCACTGTTAAGGAGCATAAGAAGCATATAATAACTTAAATCACTAACAAAATCTAACAGCGTAAGTGATTATTTAGATGCCTAATTTCTAGCCAGATCATTTTATAACTTCTCAAAGAGTAAGAAGGTTAATAGCAAATGCATTAAAGATGGATGATATTAAAAAATGTACAGTTGTCTCTGTAGTAAAGTTTACATACCATGATAATGTTTTCATGATATAAGACTAAGGGAGTCATAGTTCTTACTTTTTCACTATACTGAAACAAAAAAATTAGTAGATTTTTAGTCATTTATTAGTCAATCAGTTGGTTAAAAATTTATTATTGTACTAAACTTAACTGAATTTTTCTTTCTTTTTTTAATCTTATGTAGACTCATACTCTAAGTAGTGTGTCCAGTCTACTGTGAATAAACGACAAAGAGTTTGAAGGTAGCATGGTTTAATATTTTATATAAAGTAAAAAATACCATAACAGCATTTTAACATGTTATTTCAAACATCAACAATTATCAAAACATTTTCTCTGAACCTCTGACTATGGTCATTCCCTGATTCATACTCCAACCTGAAATAGTTTATGAGAATGAAATAAAATTTTTTAAAAATAATTAATTTTATTCATCATTATTATTACTTTTTCAATTTGACCACAGAGCAGGAGAGAGAGAAAGAGAGAGAGAGAGAGAAGAGAGAAAACAAACTGCCAAGTCCAGGACTTAAACTGTGGTTAGCCATGTGGGATACTGGAGCCTTAACCATTATGTCACCTGCTGGCCCTAAGAATGAAATTAGTTTTAAGTAATTAAATTAAATATATTATATTTTCCAGAATGATAAAGAATTTCATTTCTCTAGCATTTGTATTTCCCAACTATATCACTATTGAAATGAAGAAGACAGATAACAACTAAAAAAAAAGAAAAGAAAAGCCATTGTTTTGTTAGACTTCTAAAAATGCCACTGGCTTCTTAGATTTGTTACAATCAGGGAAAGAAAGGAAATCAGTAGCAATGTCACGTCAATTCAGTGTTTGGATCAGATGAAGCTGAAATCCACTGAAGAACTTATCAGTGATTTCTCAGCACCCACCCGAAAAAAATCATCCCATTAGTATGTTTAATAATCACAACTATTTTGCTAAAAGTGTCAATATTTAACAAGGGCCATACTTTTCTGGAAAGTTATGTCTTTCAGTTGTATGGAAAGAGAAGAAAAAGAAAATGGAGCAAGAAGACAGAAATCAGAATGCCAGAAGACAATGGAGACTGGAGGAGTAGGGGACCCAGTAGTAATTAAACTTGCTAGGCAGGTATCAATGTACATGGGGTGGGGATGGGGGTGAACAAAGCAAATATATGGGGAAAGTTTCCAATAAACAAGCATTTGCTTTCTTTCTGAAAGCTTCTGGAATTCTAGAAACACTAATGCAAACAACTGAATTATTTGGAACATTTACACACATGGTCTACCCAAACTCATTAAAAAAAAAAAAAGAAAAAAGAAAAAAATATTAGTTTCTATTCTCGGTCACTAGCCAAAATTATTATTCTATTAAGGTTTCATTCTACAGTATTATGCTATTAGTACTTTGGGACTTTAAAAGATAAATTACTCAATGACAAGAACCCCATTAATATCTCTACTGAAGCACTTAATAGGTTTTTTTTTTAATTGATCTTGATTCCAAGTATATCAAATATTATACACATTTTGGCTGAACTATTCACCCTACTGCCATTTTTGGCTAAATAAGCTCATTCCCCGTTCAAAA
>NW_006159990.1:2556656-2574092 GCF_000334495.1 Tupaia belangeri chinensis | reverse complement strand
GAATATAAATATACATGTGTATATATATATATATATATATATATATATGCATGTATGTGTGTGTGTTTGTGTATATATATATATATATTCAGAGTGAGGAAACCTTAAGAAAAAAAGCTTCAATGAAAATAAAATTTATTAGATAAAAGCCCTAGATTCTCTAGCTCAGCTTACAAGTAAATAAATAACCTTCTGAACTGGCCTTCAGACTTTGATCTTGAGATTTTGAATGAGTTTTATTTTAATTCTAGTGAAGTCTTATTTGGATTATAGCTTCTGTCATGAAATATATGTAAAATATATGTACATTTTTTATCTTGTGACTGAAATGAAGTCAAACTAAATTTGTAAACAATTACGCTGTTTTTTTTTTTTAATGTAGTTTCATGATATGCATGTCCACCTGGTTCTGATACAAATACGTCATAACTACAGTGTTTGCGATCTTCCATTTGACACTGTCACTGTTAAGGAGCATAAGAAGCATATAATAACTTAAATCACTAACAAAATCTAACAGCGTAAGTGATTATTTAGATGCCTAATTTCTAGCCAGATCATTTTATAACTTCTCAAAGAGTAAGAAGGTTAATAGCAAATGCATTAAAGATGGATGATATTAAAAAATGTACAGTTGTCTCTGTAGTAAAGTTTACATACCATGATAATGTTTTCATGATATAAGACTAAGGGAGTCATAGTTCTTACTTTTTCACTATACTGAAACAAAAAAATTAGTAGATTTTTAGTCATTTATTAGTCAATCAGTTGGTTAAAAATTTATTATTGTACTAAACTTAACTGAATTTTTCTTTCTTTTTTTAATCTTATGTAGACTCATACTCTAAGTAGTGTGTCCAGTCTACTGTGAATAAACAACAAAGAGTTTGAAGGTAGCATGGTTTAATATTTTATATAAAGTAAAAAATACCATAACAGCATTTTAACATGTTATTTCAAACATCAACAATTATCAAAACATTTTCTCTGAACCTCTGACTATGGTCATTCCCTGATTCATACTCCAACCTGAAATAGTTTATGAGAATGAAATAAAATTTTTTAAAAATAATTAATTTTATTCATCATTATTATTACTTTTTCAATTTGACCACAGAGCAGGAGAGAGAGAAAGAGAGAGAGAGAGAGAAGAGAGAAAACAAACTGCCAAGTCCAGGACTTAAACTGTGGTTAGCCATGTGGGATACTGGAGCCTTAACCATTATGTCACCTGCTGGCCCTAAGAATGAAATTAGTTTTAAGTAATTAAATTAAATATATTATATTTTCCAGAATGATAAAGAATTTCATTTCTCTAGCATTTGTATTTCCCAACTATATCACTATTGAAATGAAGAAGACAGATAACAACTAAAAAAAAAGAAAAGAAAAGCCATTGTTTTGTTATCCAGGCAGTTAGATCTGCCATGCATTGAACAGTTTTTGCTCTTTTTTTTTACCTAGAAAGACTTTTTTTTCCAACTGTTACACTTGGAAGGTTGTTCCATTGACCCAACTAAAACTTTTTGAGGTGAAAATAAACTCATATTTTTAAAGCTAATTTAATTATCTAGGCTTCAATATTTTTTGCTAGTATTTACTTTGGCAAAAGAAAAAAGTCTATATTATGTTGTAATAAATTATATTGGAGAAAAGAAGTCTATAACAAGTTAATACATTCTTATGAATCTGCTCTTCACTCCTCTAAAATGCCAATGAAATTTAATCAAAATTGTACTTTGGGAGGCAGAACTGTAGGTTAGAATAAACAAAGTGTTCATGAACTTAGAGCATGTTCCTCCTTTTAATTGATTACATTCAGGCTTATAAAATGAATAGTAAATGAACTGCACATATTCATTGTGTTGCTGTAAAAAGTACTCATGGGAGGTGACTAGATTCTTTTTTTAGTTAATGTTCAAAGATCAAAGCAGAAAACTGGGAGATAAATTTTAAAATACATAATTCCCCAAAATCTCTATTTTGAAACAGTTAAAAACTCTCATTAACAACACAAAGTTTAAATTTTAAACATATACAGAGAGCTCATAGGTGATTTTCAATTTTTGTGCCAAGTATTTCCAAAACCTCTTTCGTTTTCTTTTCTATATGAAAATAAAGTATTTTGATAGATAACTAGAGTTGAATATGGCATGCATGCTTGCGATGCTGGTTTATTTTTTTTTTTTCCTTCTTGCTATCAAGATAATTTCTTGTGAAAGCACAAAGCCTAGAGCTTTACTGGCCTCTATTGTTCCAATCTCAGAATAACACTCTGCACATGCAATCTAACATCATTTTGATATTTTTGATGAAAAAATGATACATACTCTAAAGTTTTAAAGATATTACAGCTTAAAGATGTTAAAGAAAACTAACCAATTTTAAAATTACATGTGATATGTAATTACCATGCAACAGATGGCCATTTCTATCAGAAAAAAAGTCTTCCAAAAATTTCCTTATTTACTTTTAATAATAAATTAGATGATGCTTCTTGCACCAGATTATTTATGTTCTATGGGCCTATCAATCGAATTAAATATAACTTGGCAGAATTTATTAATATATTTTGTTAAATGTGATGTTAATATTCACTTTGTAATATTGAAGCAAGATTGTACGTCATCAATATGTACTGCATTGAAACGCATCTAAGCCATAATAAATTTATTTACAGATTAATTCTCTATTTTCTCTGTATGGATAGGTTAACAACTTAAATATCAACTTCACCAAATTTTACTTAGAGAACACAAGTTAGTCTTATGCTTGGTGAATAGCAAGGTACACATTATTACTGGGCAGCTGTTTCAATATTAACTGCTTCTTCAGACTTCATCTGCATATGTATAGACAATACAAACAGCAAACAGACACTTTTTAGGGCATCAGAGTAAAGGATTAGAGTATATAGAACTTGTCTTTAAAATGTTGTTAGGGACCAAATGATGGCATAGTGGCAAAATAGGATATTCTGTGAGACTGACCCCCATGGGAAGGTTCTGGATTCATGTATAGAAATCTCCCAGAAAATGGTGTGTGGGCACATGCCTATGATCTGGGGCTGGCTGCACTGAAAGTAGATCTTGGAATGAAAATCATGCTGAGGGGATTGTCCCTCTCTCCCTATCTCTGTCTCTAGCTCATGCTCTGTCTCTCTTACTCATGGAAGAAATATATAAGTAAACTTTTTTCTTTAAAGAATTATTTTATTGGGCCAGTAGGTTAAGGGTGCTGGATTCCCACATGCCCAACCATGGTTCCAGTCTTGAACATGGTGACTTGCTTTCTCTCCCTCTCTCTTTCACTCTATCTCTTCTAGTCAAATTTAAATAAATAAATAAATAGTTAAATAAAATAATTCACTTTTTAAAGAAAAAGGATCATTTATTTTTATTTACTCATTTTAATTTGACCAGAGAGGGATAGAAAGAAAAAGAGGGAGAAAGCAAGCTGCCAGGTCCAGGACTGGAACCACGATCAGCCATGTGGGAGTGCAGCGTGCTGGACCACCACGTCACCTGCCAGCCAAGTAAACTTTTTAAATGTCGTTAAATATGAGCTAAGCATCTTGGTCTGAAGTACAAGTTCTGCCTTCATTGTTGCACAGATTAAGGCTCCATAGACCTCACTACCGACTCTGCAGATATCCTTTTTCTCCCAGCTATTCTGTGGATCTTTGGTGTCCAAATGGAATATAATGTGCATCACAAACATCATGTTTAATAAAACAGAATAAGTAAAAAAAAATTTCAAAAGGAGAGAAAGATAAAAAGAAAAAGGAAGAAAGGAAAGAAAGAAGTAAGTAAAGGAGAAAAGGAGGAAGAGGAGAGTGAGAATTACTTTGCACAGATGTCAGATCTCAAATTCCTGAGTTGGTAGATGTGATAAAATAAACAAAATATTTAGTATGTCTGGAGATGTGAGTGCTTGGGCTAAAAATGAAAAATGGAAAGGGAGTAGATTAATTTGGTGGTTGAAATCCTTGCAAGTTGAAAAGTGTGGTTCAAGAGTAGATGGTGATATTTGAGATATAACTTGAAGTGGCAAGATTTTTGAATCATATACATGAATTTTCCAGATGGAGGTAAAACATTCTCTAGTTCAGACACCTGACTAGTGTTACCAGGAAAGAGTTAGGAGGCGTATGAGGCTCAGGCCGAGATGAGTGAACGACTAGAAGAGAAATAGGGGATGTGGGCAAAGGGGAGATGAGTGGTTAAATCATGGAATACCTTATAGCACTTTACAAGCACTTAACTGTCAACATAAGAACTGAAAGTTTTTGAAGGAGTGTTGCTGATTGCTGTACTGAAAATAAACTGTAGTAAACAATGAAGATATGTGAAAATTAGTAAATGTGTCCAATAATGGGGTTGGAGATAATAAAATTTTATTCCAGGGATATAGTGTTGATACTAGAGCCACGTCCTAGGTATACTTTGAAGGTGGAACCAGCAGAAGTTACAGTTTAAATATAGGATATGAGAGGAGAGAGAGGTGTCAAAGATAATATTAACAGGTTCCTAAGTAATTAGAAGAATAAAGTTGCTACATTTTAAATGGGAAAGAGTTCAAGAGGAACATATTTAGAAGTGAATAGCAATTGTTCTGTTTTGAATTTAATTTTAAAATTTAAATGTTTTGACAGTTACAGGCCCATGATCTAAAAAAAAGCAACTCAGTTTCCTAAAATCCAGGTGGTGAAAGATGTGCTCCAGAAAAAAGGAGGTAAATGACTAATTATTTTTTTTTAATTATCTTAGATGTTTTTGTTTACTTAAATTTATTATTTATTGGGAATGACTGAAGTAAAAAATATAACTGAGTCCCATCATCATCATCTAAAAGGTCAAATAAATTGAAGACTAAAATCTGACTATTGAATTTGATACCTAAATCAAGAGAAACTTGGCTTTATCTTCAAAGATGATATCCTTTTTTCTTTGGGTAGCCATGTTAACACTTAAGGAACATGAAGAGTTTAGCAAATGAATTCACATCCATTAGAGATGGTGAATCCAAAAAAATGTGGAAAAAAAAGAGAATTTCTTAAAAAGAGAATATTGCTGGGGTGTTTAAATTAAGTGGGTAAAATGGGAGGCATTTTGGTGCTCACGTAGAAACAATTATCTTAACTAGGAACACGGAATTTAACCTGAGAGACAGCGGGAAAGACAAGAAATACTAGTGCAGATGCAGGTGAATTATAGATTTATGGACATGAGCTGTAAGTATGTAGATTTCTTTCTGTTGCATCTGTTTTATGAGTGAGTAAGCATAGGAGTGGATGTTGAAGGTTGAAGAGAAGAGATAGTGTGAACTAGTCACACGCAAGAGTGGATTGTGAAGTGTAGCCTGATTGCTGAGTTACACAAAGGACCTATTTGGAATTAGGAATAAAAGAGCATACTAGGATCTGTACCTCCTTTGACAACTCTCTTTCTGGGTTCATGGCCTCTCCACATGTGTGATCTTAAGAGAATTCACATAAAACACTCTGTACTTCCAGTTGAAATATTGTGAGACTGTGGTAAAAATGTTTGTTTTCATCTAACCTCAGTTGAGTTCCATCCCAGTGCAAACATATTGTGATTGGAAATCCCTCAGTGATTTGTAAAGGTACTCCATTCTTCTTATTGACTGATCTCTTCTTTCATCTATGCCCAGTTAGGATTCTCCATGAGATTATCTCAAAAGGAAATTGTCACTTCTTTGGTTAGAGAAGGTTTTCTAGAGAAGCTCTCCATGCTTCCAAAACTTTGATTTGCATAGCATCTCCAAAACTTTCTTTATTATCTTGTAGTGAATAGGCTTATCCCAATTTGGCTGATCAGCAGCCTTTAAATACTTTGGGTAAACACTGGTAACCTCTGGCAGCTAAGTTAGGTAGAAAATATGCATCCTCTCTTCCACTTCTCAATGACAGCTAGCACATAAAAATAACCAGTCTAATTCCAAATTCTGATAACACTTCTAACTTCAAATAAAAAAATAAGTAACCAAGCAATCTGTTAATAAAATTTTAGTGAAGATCTTAGTCTTTTAAGAGATATTCCAAAGAGTGCCTTACAGGGAAGTTTCACCCTGAGGTGGAGGTAACCATATTTTACTGGCGAGATCCACCGAACTTGTGGTTAGATTGGTTGGAAGGGTTTTCCAGTTAAACAGAGGTGCATATTTTGGCTTCAAGTGGCATGTGCTGTGTCTTTAAGTGAATTTTCTATGGGTCTAAGTGAGATTTTACATGGTTCTCAGTGGAGTTCGTGTTTGAGTTGGGTGTGCTGTGGGTCTCAGTTATGTACTCTGGGACTCAGTGATTTGTGTGGTGGTGTCCAAAGATGTGCTGTGCGTCAGAGTAGGACATATTGTGGTTAAAAGTGGGGTGTGCTGTGTCTTAAAGTGGGATGTGCTTTGAGTCTCAGTGAGGTTTGCTGTGGTTCTCAGTGGGGTTTGTGTCTGTGTGGGGTGTGCTGTGTGTCTCAGTTATGTACTCTGGGTCTCAGTGATGTGTGCAGTTGTCTCACTGAAGTTTGCTGTGTGACTTAGTGGGGTAAATTGGGGTTTAAAGTGGAGTTTGCTGTATCTTGAAGTGGGTTGTGCTGAGGGTCTCAGTGAGAGCTCCTGTGCTTATCAGAGGGGTTTGTGTTTGAGTGGGGTGTGCTGTAGGTTTATGTTATGTATTCTGGGATTCAGTGATATGTGTGGTTCTCTCACGGAGGTGTACAGTGGGTCACAATGGTGCATGTTGTTTAAAATGGTGTGTGCTTTGTCTTCAAGTGGGTTGTGATGTAAGTATCTTTGAGGTTTGCTGTGGTTCTCAGAGGGGTTTGTGTTTGAGTGAGGTGTGCTGATGGTCACAGTTATGTACTCTGTGTCTCAGTGATGTGTGCAGTTGTTTCACTGAAGTGCGCTGTGGGTCTTACTGGGGTAAACTGTGGTTTAAAGTGGGGTGTGCTGTGTTTTGAAGTGGGTTGTGCTGTGTGTCTCAGTAAGGATTTCTGTGGCTCTCAATGGGGTTTGTGTTTGAGTGGAGTGTGCTGTATGTTTATACTATGTATTCTGGGATTCAGTGATGTATGTGGTTGTCTCATGGAGATGTGCAGTGGGTCGCAATGGTGTACATTGTGGTTTAAAGTGCGGGGTGCTGGTCTTCAAGTGGATTGTGCTGTGGATCTCAGTGAGGTTTTCTGTGGTTCTCCGTGGGGTTTGTGTTTGAGTGGGATGTGCTGTTGGTCTCAGCTATGTGCTCTGTTTCTCAATGATGTGTGTAGTTGTCTAACTAAAGTGTGCTGTAGGTCTTAGTGGTATAAATTGTGGTTTAAAGTAGAGTGTGCTGTCTTAAAGTGGGTTATGCTGTGGTCAAAGTGAGGATTCCTGTGTTTCTCACTGAAGTTTGTGTTTGAGTGGGGTATGCTGTATGTTTATGCTATGTATTCTGGGATTCAGTGATGTGTGTGGTGGTCTCATGGAGGTGTGCATTGGGTAGCAATTGCATATATTATGGTTTAAAGTGGGGTGTGTTTTGTCATCAAGTGGATTGTGCTGTGGGTCTCCTTGAGGTTTCCTGTGGTTCTCAGTGTGGTTACTGTTAGAATGGAGTGTGCTGTTGGTCTCACTTATGTACTCTCTGTCTCATTGATGATTGTAGCTGTCTCACTGAAGTGCACTGTGGGTCTCGGTGGGGCAAATTATGGTTTAAAGTAGGGTATGCTGTGTCTTAAAGTGGACTGTGCTGTGGATCTCAGTGGGGATTCCTGTGGTTCTCAGTGGGGTTTGTTCGATTGGGGTGTTCTGTCAGTCTCAGTTAAGTACTCTGGGTCTCAGTGATGTGTGCAGTGGTCTCCTGAGATGTGCTGTGCATCACAGTGGGGTATACTGTAGTTAAAAATGGGTTGTGTGGTGTCTTAAAGTGGGATGTGCTTTGGGTTTAATGAGATTTGCTGTAATTCTCAGTGGGGTTTGTGTCTGTGTGGGGTGTCTGTAGGTTTTTTGTTATGTATTCTGGGATTCAGTGATGTGTACAGTGGTCTCATGGAGGTGTGCAGTAGGTTGCAATGTTGTATATTGTGGTGTAAAGTGGGGTATGCTGTGTCTTCAAGTGGATTGCACTGTGGGTCTCTTTGAGGTTTGCTGTGGTTCTCACTGAGGTTTTTGTTAGAGTGGGGTGTGCTATGGGTCTCAGTTACGTATGCTGGGTCTCAGTGATGTTTGAGGTTGTCTCACTGAAGTGTGCTGTGGTTCTTAGTGGGGTTAGTTTGGTTTAAAGTGGAGTGTGCTATGTATTAAAGTGGGTTGTGATATGGGTCTCAGTGAAAATTATTGCAGTTTTCAGTGGGGTTTGTGTTTGAGTAGGTTGTGGGGTGGGTCTCAGTTATTTTGTACTAAGGGTCTCAGTGATATGTGCAGTGGTTTCCGGAGGTGTGCTGTGGGTTGCAGTGGGGTATATTGTGGTTTAATGTGGGATGTGTTGTCTCTTTAACTGGATTGTGCTGTGGTTCTCTTTTTGGTTACCTGTGGTTCTAAGTAGGGTTTTGTTTGAGTGAGGTGTTCTGTTGGTCTCAGTTGTGTACTCTGTGTCTCAGTGATGTGTGCCGTTGTCTCACTGATGTGTGCCATTGTCTCACTGATGTTTGCTGTGGGTCTAAGTGGTGTAAGCTGTTGTTTAAAGTTGGGTGTGCTGTGTCTTAAATTGGGTTGTGGTGTGGGTGTCAGTGAAGATTCCTGTGGTTCTCAGTGGTGTTTGTATTTAGTGGTGTGTGCTATAGGTTTATGTTATGTATTCTGGGGTTCAGTGATGTGTGTGGTAGTCTCACAGAGGTGTGCAGTGGGTCACAATGTTGTACATTGTGGTTTAAAGTGTGGTATGCTTGTGGTTTTCAAGTGGATTGTGCTGTGGGTCTCAGTGAGGTTTTCTGTGGTTCTTAGTGGGGTTCGTGTTTGAGTGGCGTGTGCTGTGGGTCTAAGTTATGTACTCTGAGTTCCAGTGATGTGTGTGGTGGTGTCCTGAGATGTGCTGTGCGTCACAGTGGGGTATATTGTGGTTTAAAGTGGGATGTGCTGTGTCATAAAGTGGGTTGTGATGTAGGTCTCTGTGAGGTTTTCTGTGGTTCTCAGTGGGTTTTGTGTTTGCATGGGGCATGCTGTAGGTTTATGTTACGTATTCTGATATTCAGTGATGTGTGCGGTGGTCTCACGGAGGTATGCAGTGGGTTGCAATGGTGTATATTGTGGTTTAAAGTGGGGTGTACTGTGTCTTCAAATGCATCGTGCTGTGGGTCTCAGTGAGGTTTTGTGTGGTTCTCATTGGGGTTTGTGATTGAGTGAGGTATTCTTTGGGTCTGTTAGGTCCTCTGTGTCTCAGAGCTCTTTGTGGTTGCCTTATAGAAATGCCCTGTGTGTCTTAGTGGGATAAATTGTGGTTTAAAATGGAGTGTGCTGTGTCTTAAAGTGGGTTGTGATGTGGGTCTAAGTGAGGTTTGCTGTGTTACTCGGTTGGGTTTGTGTCTGCATGGAGTGTGTTCTGGGTCTCAGTGATATATGCAGTGGTCTCCTGAGGTACACTGTGGGTGGGAGTGGGGTATATTGTGGTTTAAAATGGGGTGTGCTGTGTCTAAAAGTGGGTTTTGCTGTGGGTCTTAAGATTCCTGTGGTTCTCAATGGAGTTTTTGTTTGAGTGGGGTGTTGTGTAGGTTTATGTTATGTATTCTGGTATTCACTGATCTTTGTGATGTTCTCAAGGAGGTTTGCATTGGGTCACATTGGTGTATATTGTGGTTAAAATGGTGTATGCAGTGTCTTCAAATGTATTGTGTTATGCATCTCAATGAGATTTTGTGTGGTTCCCTGTGGGGTTTGTGTTTGAGTGGGGTGTAATGTGGGGCTCAGTTATGTATTCGGGGTCTCAGTGATGTGTGCAGTCGTATCCTGAGATGTGCTGTGCATCACAGATGGGTATATTATGGTGACTAAAAGTGAGGTTAAAAGTGGGGTGTGCTGTGTCTTATAGTGGGATGTTCTTTAGGTCACAGTGAGGTGTGCTGTGGATCTCAGTGGGGTTTGTGTCTGCGTAGGGTGTGCTGTGGGTTTCAGTTATGTACTCTGGGTCTCAGGGATGTGGACTGGGGTCTTCTGAGGTTTGCTATGGGTCACAGAGGAGGATATTGTGGTTTAAAGTGGGGTTTGTGTTTTAGTAGGGTGTCTGTTGGTCTCAGTTATGTACTCTGGGTCTCTGTGATGTGTGTGGTGGTCTCACTGAGGTGTGGGTCACAGTGGGGTATATAGTGATTTAAAGTGGGTCTGCTGTGCCTTAATGTGGGTTGTGCTGTGGGTCTTAATGAGGTTTGCTGTGGTTCTCAGTACAGTTTGTGTTTGAGAGGGGTGTGCTGTTGGTCTCATTTATGTACTCTGGGTCTCTGGGATGTGTGTGGTGGTCTCACTGAGGAGGTCCATATGCTGCAGTGCAGTATATTATGGTTTAAAGTGGGCTGTGCTGTGTCTTAAAGTGGGTTGTGTTATAGATTTCAATAAGGTGTGCTATGGTTCTCAGTTGGGTTTGTGCTGGTGTGGGGTGTGCTGTTGGTCCCAGTTACATGCTCTGGTTCTCTGTGATTTATGTGGTGGTCTCTCTGAAGTGTGCTATGGGTTGTAGCAAGGTATATTTTGGATTATAGTGGGTTTCCTGAGTCTTAAAGTGGGTAATGCTGTGTGTTGTGGGTCTTTATGAGACTTGCTGTAGTCCTCAGTGGGGTTTGATTGGACTGTGGTGTGCTGTTGGTCTCAGTTATGTACTCTGGTCTCTGTAATGTGTGTGCTGGTCCCACTGAGGTCTACTGTGGATCACAGTGGGGTATATTTTTGTTTAAAGTCAGTTTTCTTAAAGTGGGTTGTGCTGTGGATCTTAATGGAGTTTGCTGTGGTTCTCAGTGGAGTTGGTGTTTGAGTGGGGAGTGCTGTTGGTCTCAGTTCTGTACTCTGGGTCTCTGGGATGTGTGCGGTGATCTCATTGATTTGTGCTGTGGGACGTAGTTGGGTATATTGTGTTTAAAGAGGGTTTTCTGTGTCTTAAAGTGGGTCGTGTGGTGAGTCTTAATGAGGTTTGCTGTGGTTCTCAGTGTGGTGTGTGTTTGAATGTGGTATGCTGTTGGTCTCATGGGACCAAACCACATGTTATCTGGGTTATGGGGATATGTGCGGTGGTCTCACTGAAGGGTCTGTGTGCCACAGTGCCATGTATTATGGTTTAAAATCGATTGTGCTGTGTCTTAAAGGGGGTTGTGCTGTTGGTTTCAGTAAGGCTGGCTGTGGTTCTCAATGCATTGCTGTTTGAGTGGGATGTGCTGTTGGTCTCAGTTTTTTTACTAGGAGTCTCTGGAATGTGTGTGGTGGTCTCAATGAGGTATGCTGTGGGTTGCAGTGGGATATAATGTGGTTTAAAATGGGTTTGCTGTATCTTAAAGTGGGTTGAGTTGTGGGTCTCAATAAAGTTTGCTGTGATTCTCAATGGGGTTTGTGTTTGTCTGGGGTGCGCTATTGTTCTCCGTTTTGTAATCTGGGTCTCTGGTATTTGTGCTGTTGTCTCACTGGGGAGGTCTGTGTGTCACAGGACAGTATATGGCTTAAAGAGGGTTGTGCTGAATCTTAAAGAGGGTTGTGCAATACATTTTAGTGAGGTTGGCTGTGTTTATCGGTGGGATTGGTGTTTGAGTAGGGTTTGCTTTTGGTCCCAGTTTTGCACTCTGGGCCTCTGATGTGTGTGGTGGTTTTAATGAGATGTGCTGTGTGTCACAGTGGGATATATTGTGGTTAAAGTGGGTTTGCTGCATCTTAAAGTGGATTGTGCTGGGGGGTCTTGTTGAGTTTTGCTTTGGTTCTCAGTAGGATTTTGTTTGTGTGGGGTGTGCTGTTGGTCTCAGTTATGTGCTCTGGGTCTCTGATGTTTACCGTGATCTCACTGAGGTGTCTTGTGGGTTGCAGTGTGGTATCTTGTGGTTTAAGGTGGGTTTGCTGTGTTTTTAGGTGGTTTGTGCTATGGGTCTTAATGAGGTTGCTGTGGTTCTCAGTGGGGTTTGTGTTTGAAAGGGGTGTGCTGTTGGTCTCAGTTATGTACTCTGGGTCTCTGGGATGTGTGTGGCGGTCTCACTGAAGTGTGCTTTTGGTCGCAGTGTGGTATAATGTGGTTTAAATTTGATTTGCTGTGTGTTAAAATGGGTTGAGCTGCGAGTCTTAATGAGGTTTGCTGTGGTTGACAGTGGGGCTTGTTTTTGTAAGGAGTGTGTTGTTGTTCTCATTTATATACTCTGGGTCTACTGAATGTGTGCCATTCTCTCACTGGAGAGATCTGTGTGTCACAGTGCAGTACATTACGGTTTAAAGTGTGTTGTGCTGTGTCTTAAAGTGGGTTGTGCTATAGGTTTCAGTGAGCTTTGCTGTGGTTATCAGTGGGGTTGGTGTTTGAGTGGGGTGTGCTGTTGGTCTCAGTTTTTTACTCAGAATCCCTTGTATGTGTGCAGTGGTCTCAGTGAGGTATGTTGTGGGTCGCAGTGGGGTATATTGCAATTTATAGTGGGTTTGCTGTGTCTGAAAGTGGGTTGAGCTGTTCATCTCAATGAGGTTGCAGTGTTTCTCAGTGGAGTTTGTGTTTGAGAGGGGTGTTCTGTTGGTCTCATTTATGTATTCTGTGTCTCTGGGATGTGTGCTGTTGTCTCAATGGGGAAGGCTATGTGTCACAGCACAGTATATTATGGTTTAAAGTGGTTGTGCTGTGTCTTAAAGTGGGTTGTGCAATAGTTTTTAGTAAGGTTTGCTGTGTTTCTCAGTGTGGTTGGTGTTTGAGTAAGGTGTGCTCTTGGTCCCAGTTTTGCATTTTGGAACTCTGTGATGTGTGTGGTGGTTTCACTGTTGTGTGCTGTGTGTTGCAGTGGGATATATTGTGGTTAAAGTGGGTTTGTTGCATCTTGAAGTGGGTTGTGCTGTGGGTCTTATTGAGTTTTGCTGTGGTTCTGAGTGAGGTTTGTGTTTGAGTAGGGTGGGCTGTTATTCTCAATTATATGCTCTGGTTCTCTGTGATGTGTACAGTGGTCTAACTAAGTTGTGTTGTTGGTCACAGTGGGGTATAGTGTGGTTCAAAGTGGGTTTGTTGTGTGTTAAAGTGGGTTGTGCTGTGGTTCTTAATGAGGTTTTCTGTGGTTCTCAGTGGGGTTTCTGTTTGAGTGGTGTGTGCTGTTGGTCTGTTATGTGCTCTGGGTCTCTGTGATGTGTATGTTGGTCTCACTGAGGTGTTTTTTGGGTCACAGTGTGGTATATTGTGGTTTAAAGCAGTTTTGCTGTGTCTTAAAGTGGGTTGTGTTATAGGTTCAGTAGGGTTTTCTGTGGTTCTCAGTGGGGTTAGTATCTCAGTGGGGTTTGCTATTGGTCTCAGTTTTGTGCTCTGGGTCTCTGGGATGTGTGTGATCATCTCACTTAGGGGGTCTCTGTGTCACTGAGGGGTATATTGTTGTTTAAAATGGGTTTACTTTGTCTTAAAGTGGGTTGTGCTGTGGGTCTTAGTTATGTTTGATGTGGTTCTCAGTGGGGTTTGTGTTTGAGTGGAGTGTGATGTTTTACTCAGTTATGTACTCAGGGTCTCTGTGATGAGTGTGGTGATCTCACTGAGGTGTGCTGTAGGTCACTGTGGTATATTGTGGTTTAAAATGAGTTTGCTGTTTCTTAAAGTGGGTTGTGCCTTAGGTTTCAGTAAGGATTGCTGTGGTTCTCAGTGGGTTTGTTGTTTGAGTGGGGTGTGCTGTTGGTCCCAGTATTGTGCTCAAGGACTCTGTGATATGTGTGGTGGTCTCTTTGAGGTGTGCTGTGGGTCACAGTGGGGTACATTGTGGTTTAAAGTGGGCTTGTTGCGTGTTATCGTGAGTTGTGCTGTGTGTCTTAATGGGCTTTGCTTTGGTTCTGAGTGGGGTTTGTGTTTGAGTGGGGTGTACTGTTGGTCTCAGTTCTGTACTCTAGGTCCCTAGGATGTGTGTGGGGGTCTCACTGAGGTGTGCTGTGGAATACAGTGGGGTTTACTGTGGTTTAAACTGGGTTTGCTCTGTCTTAAAGTGGGTTGTGCTGTGGTCTTCATGTGATTTTCTGTGGTTCTCAGTGGGGTTTGTGTTTGAGTGGGGTGTGCTGTTGGTCTCATTTATGTTATCTGTGTTATGGGGTTTTGTGTGGTGGTCTCACTGAGGGGGATTGTGTGTCACAGTGTCATATATTATGGTTTAAAATGGGTTGTGCTCTGTCTTAATGTGGGTTGTGCTAAAGGTTTCAGTGAGGTTTGCTGTGGTTCTCGATGGCATTGGTGTTTGTGTGGGGAGTGGTGTTGGTCTCAGTTATGATCTCTGGGGCTCTGTGATGTGCGCAGTGGTCTAAATTTTTGTGCTGTGGGTTTCAGTGAGGTATATTGTGGTTTAAAGGGGGTGTGCTGTGTCTTAAATTGGAGTTTGCTAAGGGTTTTAATGAGGTTGCTGTGCTTCTCACTGGGTTTTGTGTTTGAGTGGGGTGTGCTGTTGGTCTAAATTATGTACTCTGGGCCAATTTTGCTGAGAGTCTTGATCATGAAGCGATGTTGTATCTTATCAAATGCTTTTTCTGCATCAATTGATATGACCTTATTGTTTTTATATTGATTCCTATTATTATGTTATATTACATTCATGGATTTGCATACATTGAACCAACCTTGCATTCCTGGAATAAAGCCTACCTGATCATGATGTATGATCTTTTTCATAAGCTGTTGGATACAATTTGCTAGTATCTTGTTGAGAATCTTTGCATCTATATTCATCAGAGATACTGGTCCATAGTTTTCCTTCCTTTTCCTGTCCTTATCTGTTAAGGATAAGGGTGATAGAGGCTTCATAGAATGAATTAGGGAGAGATTCACCCTTTTGGATCTTTGGAAATAACTTGAGCAGAATGGGGGTTAACTCTTCTTTGAAAGCTTTGTAGAATACAGAGGTGAAGCCATCAGGGCCAGGGCTTTTCATTGTTGGGAGATTATTTATTACTGATTCAATCTCCTGGCTTGTTATGGGCCTATTCAGACTTTCTATATCCTCCTGGCTCAATCTAGGTAGATTATATTTGTCCAGGAATTTTCCCATCTCATCCAGATTGTCTTGTTTCTTAGCATATAGATGTTAATAATATCTTCTGATGATGTTTTGAATTTCTACTATATCTGTTTTTATATTGCCAGCTTCATTGCAGATTTGGTTCACCTAGTCCCTTTCGTTCTTCTTCTTAATAAGTCTTGCTAGTGGTGTATCAACTTTGTTTTTCCTTTCAAAGAACCAGTTTTACTTTCATTTATTTTCTGTATAGTTCATTTATTTTCTATTTCATTTATTTCTGTGTGGATCTTTATTATTTCCTTTCTCCTGGAGTTTTTTGGATTTTTTTTTCTGTTGCTTTTCCAATTCTCTGAGGCATGATGTTAGGTGACCCATTTGCCTTCTTTCCATCTTCCTCTGATGTGTACTAATTGCTATGAACTTCCCTTTTATGACTCCTTTAGCAGTGTCCCAAAGATTATGGAAACTAGTGTCCTCATTGTCATTGGCTTCCATGAATCTTTTGATTTCAGTCTTCATTTCTTCGGTAGCATTGGAGTCATTCAGGAGTAGGGTATCCAGTTTCCATGTATTTGAGTATTTTTGAGGATTTTTCTTGAAAGTAAACTCAATTTTAATTCCATCATGGTCAGAGAAGATGCTGTATTTAGTTTCTATGACTCAATCTGTACAGACTTGCTTTGTGCCCTATGATGTGGTCAATCTTTGAAAAGGTTTTATGTCGAGGTGAGAAAAAAGTGTATTTTGTAGATTTTGGATGGAAAGTTCTATAGATGTCTGTTAAGTCCATTTGATTTGTGGTATTATTTCAATCCTTTATCTCTTTACCTATTTTTTGTCTAGATGATCTATCCTGAGGGGATAGTACAGTGTTGAGATCTCCAACAATTAGTCTGTTGCAGTCTATATCCCCTTTTAATCTAACAGTCTTTCCTTCACATATTTGGGTGCTCCTATATTAGGTGCATAGATATTTATAAGCATTATATCATCTTGATATATAGAGTCTTTTACTACAATATAGTGTTCTTCTTTGTCTCTTCTAATCGTTTCTGTTTTAAAGCCTATTTTATCAGAAATTAGTATCACAACTCCAGCTCTTTTTTGGTTCCTATTTGCATGGAAAACCTTTTTCCAACCCTTCCCTTTCAGTCTATGTATGTCTTTATCCATGAGGTAAGTTTCCTGTAGGCAACAGATAGAGGGTTTCTGTTTTTTTATCCATTCAGCCAGTCTGTGTTTCTTGATTGGAGAGTTTAATCCATTAACATTCAATGTAATTATTGATGCTACTGGATCTGTCCCAACGTTTAAGTTGGCCATTGTCTCAGTTGCCTTTTTTTCCTTTGTTTCTGGCTGTTAATTCTTTAGTTTTCCTGGAACAGTACTTTCTTCAGGGTTTCTTGAAGAGCTGGTCTGGTGTTGTCCAATTCTTTCAGGTTTTGTTTGTCTGAGAAGATTTTCATCTTTTTTTTTTCCCATATGAAGATTAATCTTGCAGGATATAATAGTTTTGGTTGAAACTGTTTCTCTTTTAAAACTTTCAATACATCTTCCCATTCTTTCCTTTCTTGCATTGTTTCCGTTGAGAGGTCTGGCCTTTGTAAGTCACTTCTTGTTTCTCTCTTGCCAGTCTTAGTATCATGTCTTTATCTGTGGTTTTGGACAGTCTGGCTAAGATGTGCCTTGGAGAAGATCTAAGGTTGATTCTATTTGGGGTCCTTTGTATTTCCTGGGTCTGGATGCTTGAGTGCCTCTCTAGACTTGGGAAATTTTCTTCCAGGATTTCATGGAATAGATTTTCCATGCCATTATTAGTTTCTTCATCTTCTGTGATGCCAATTATTCTGATGTTTGGCCTCTTATGGAATCTAGTATTTCTCGTATATAATCCTCATGGTTTTTTTAAATTTTATTTTCTCTATCTTTTTGGTTTTTTTTTAGGTTAAAGGTTTTATTTTCTACATCAGAGATTCAATCTTCAGCATGGTCTAATCAACTTTTAATACTTTCAAGAGAGGTTTTGATTTCCTGTATTATAGTCTTCATCTCTAATAGTTCCACCTGATTCTTTCTCAGAGTGTCCATTTCTTTTTTTTTTTTATTTTATTATCATCATAATCTTCTTTCTATTACACTAGATTACATATAACTTTACATTGACTTCCATTGCTTTTTCAAAAGGGAATGCCATACATGTCAGTCAATACAGAGATATCAATCTCCCCGCTTTATCATTCAATATCTTTTCCATGCTTTTCCCAATAATTATTATTATAATTTTTTAAACAGTCAATCACTATTTCTCATTTTGCTTATTAAA